>NC_067401.1:415024900-415317400 GCF_016432865.1 Antechinus flavipes | reverse complement strand
GAAAGGAGGATTTGAACATGGGCTTCCCCTGACTCCAAGTCCAGTGTTCCTTCTTCTATACTTTCTGTCCAGATATGCCAGACTAGGGAAATAAAAAAAACATTGTAAATAAGACAAAATATCTATGGCTAAAAGGCAAAGTGAATAGAGCGCTTGATAGTTTCTGTCAGAACCCAAGTTTTGGCCCAGGGTGCCTAGAGAAGAAAAACCATTGTGTTCCAAACCAGAACTCCATTTCTTGCCTCAAGGCATTCATGTTCAATTCCAACTGAACTGCCAGTGATCAAACATTCCCAAGTTCAAGTTCCAGCTTTAAAAGAAAAAAGGATTCCTTTCTCTATGGCCTGAATGAGCTTCTTAATTTCTCTTTAGCTTTATTATTAAAAACAAAGAAATAATAGAGCACAACAAAAGGAATAAAATATAATAAAAATATAATGAAGGGTTATGATATTCCGGAGGTGCTCTATCCATTCCAGCACTTCTTTGCTGAGTAGGAGAACAAATTTACAACTTGCTGCAAAACTACTTTTTGTAGTTACTCCTCAAATAGTCATTCACAAACCATTACCTATAGTACCCTTACTGATCAGACAACAAACATGGCTGGCTCTTTGCAAAGGCATTTACAGATAGGACAGAGTCCTGGGCCTTGAGCCAGGGAAGACTCATTTTTCTTGCTTCAAATATGGGCTTACACTTGTTATGTTATCCCGAACAAGTCATTTAACCCTGTTTGCCTCAGTTTCCTCATTTGTAAAATGGATCGAAGAAGGAAATTGCAAACAAGTTCAGTATCTTTGCTAAGTATTCCCCAAATGGTATTCCAGACTCCAGAGAATCAACCATGACTAAATAATAACAAAATAGTAGTAGCCCTTAAACATCCCCCTACAATCCTAGCCTGCACTTACACATAGCATCTCTGGGAACAGTGGTAAGGAGGCACAAATGTACAAAAGGCAAGAGTGTCAAGGCACTTTACAACTCTGTCACTATAGGACCTGGGAGTCTTTAATCTCCTTAGATAATCATCTCAGAGCTTTCGCTGCAGTGCAGCAGCAGGTTGCTAAACTGGAGTGGAAGAGTTTTCTCTTGAGTCCATAACTGGCTCTCTTCCCTATTGCCAGGGGTCATACTCCTTGAAACTACTTTCCCTTTGTCTCCATGTGTGTCTGTGCTCCCTGCTGGATGTAGTATCTCCCTACTTGATCAGGTAACTCTAATTCAAGGCCATGTGACTGATTGGGAGGTGCAGGGGAGGAGAACATCCCCTCCCCTTTGCTGAAAGGATCTCCACATTCCCTCCGATTTTTGGACTCTGTAGAGCTGGGAACAAGGCCTTTTAATGGCCTTCAGAAACCTTGATGACTTTCTGCCCAATCCTTCTAACAACTGAAACTCAAAAAGAGATCACAGAAAGTTAACACATCAAAACCTTATCAGTACTGAAAACATTCCGTGACTAGATCAACTAATCAGAGAAAGTGCATCCCATGTCCCTTCTCTTCTGGATCCAAGCTCAGTGACAGGTAGAATTTGCCTGGTCCTCATAGAATATAATCCACTCCAAAATTCAGCTCCTTTCAAGCCCCTGGGATATGAGGTAAGCTTTGGAAAAATTGACTGTTTTAGAATGTCAAGTTCCTAGAAAGCAGGGACATTTCCTGCTTGATATTATCTGTGGAAGACCCACCACATGGTTAGGGACAGATGGGCTCCTAATAAGTGCCATTCAAAGATAAAAATGACAATGATGTTTTCAAAGCAACAGCTTTAGAAACATGTGATATTTTTGTTTTCTTATATGGAACTCCATTCATCAAAATGAACAAAATCCTCCCACCAGAGCCCATAAGGAATGCTTTTATCCCTTATTCTTGAGATTGGGATGCCCGACTCCATCGTCATCTCTTTTTCTCGCGATCCCTTTGCTAAGGCAGGAAACTCCATTGGGTTGCCACAGTCCCTGGGACTCAGGCTGTAAATATTCCTGAAACTGGGCCTCTGCAATAATAATAGCTCCCAGCGCTTGACAAATTGCTTTCCTCCCAACAACCCTGGAAGGGAGGGAGGGCAAGTACTATTATTACCCCCAGCTTTATAGATGAGGGGAAAGATGCGCCCATGGTCACCCGCCCAACAGTGTCAGAGTCCGGAACTCCAGGCCAGGCCTCCTGAACTCTGAGTTCAGCATGCTTTCCATTTCCCCTGATGGAAGTCCCAGCGGCCACCTCCCTGATAAGCAGCCTAGGGAGATTTCTTGTAGGAGGCTAGAGGAAGGAATGGAGACAAAAGACAGAAAGGGAGGAGAGAAGAGCCTATGACAGATTACTGGAAAGGGCTGGGTGGACAGATGGAAAAGAGCAAAGGATACTGTTCTTTTATTGGAAAACTCCTTGTGGCTCCCTGAAGCAAGACAGTGGCTCCCCAGGGAGTTTACTGGGGATTGGTCTCCTTGGTTCTCTTTGCTGGGATGAGTAATATGGACCGGGGCAGAGGGTCTATATCAATCTAGCCCAGCAGAAAAATGAATGAAAATTGAATTCCCCAAGGAGAAAGGGGGGAGCTGTTATCCAGACAGAGATAAATCAAAGTATGCCTCAGAGGCAGGGGAAGAGCAGGCTTCCAATAGCAGCAGAATAATTAAGGAAACAGTTTCAAAATGCAAATGCTGGGATGGGGTAAGGGAGGAGGTGAGGTTGACGGGGAGGGATGGAAGGATGATTAGAACTAGGAAGTAGAGGGGAAGAAAAAAGCAGTGAAGGTGATACATGCCCTGGTTCAGGGAGGCTGTGTGGTTTAGTTCTCTCTCCAAGAAGCTGATAGCTCCTAGAATTTATGGATCTGAACACACAAGTCTTTTCCAGATTGGGTTTCTGGAGATCTGCCCTCAGAATTCGATCTCGAGCCCTCTGGATTCCTAGGTGTGTGGTTATTTATTGAAGTCTCCAGAGAGTTTTCGGCAGGGTGCCTGCTCTATAAAAGATGTGATTACTGTCCTCAATGAACTTTCTTGAGTGTAAGACCAGTTCACAATGGAGGTCAGACATCAGGAAGATTTAAGCAAGGAATTTATAGACATTCATGCCTTGATTAAGACAACATATAGCCAGAATAGGACCAGGGAATCTCTCTCTCTCTCTCTCTCTCTCTCTCTCTCTCTCTCTCTCTCTCTCTCTCTCTCTCTCCTCTCTCTCTCTCTCCTTTCCACACACAAAAAACACCATGGAAACATTAGCTTGATTGATCCCTTCATCAGTTTCCCTTCACTGCTGTGTACTCCTCTGATGTGGAGCTTCATCTCATCCCAAAATAAGATCTAGGTAGCCTGAAGAGTGGAATTTTCCAGCATTCAACATAGAGGCTCTTCATAATATTTTACTTTAGAAAAACAACAACAACAACGTTTTTAAAGGAATGGAACATGGTGTGATTATAATGTTTAGTCTAAGAGAAGAATTGGGAAACTTTCCTCCCTCCCTTTTATGTTAGAGGTGGGGGACTATGGGTGTGGAATATTGCCTATACAGGAAAATGTTGATGCACTTAATTGGTTTTGCTAAACTGCTCTCTACCTTTCCTACACACACCCTTTTCTTTTTCAGGTCTTCATTATAAGGGATGGTTCTTTGGATAGGGTAGTTTGGCAATGAAGCTGATAAAAAAAAATAAAATTCTCAATTAAAAGAAGATTAAAAATAAAATAAATACATTTTACTTTGGAGGCCCTTTGTTTGTACCTGACTTTAGCATCTCCTTTGATAGAATGTTACTCACCAGGTACCATATTCTACATATTTCAGCTCAATATAACACAGATTAATAAGTGCTTGTGGGGTGTGTGTGTGTGTGTGTGTGTGTGTGTGTGTGTAAACCGTGTTCAAATGGTGGGGAAACAAAGACAAAAAGAGGAAAGAAAAGGAAGAAGAGAGAGGAAAGGAAAGAGAAACAGTTGCTGTCTTCAAAGAATTTACATTTTATTGAGGGAAAGTAACTTAGGCTTGGAGTCTCACATTCTGTATTTAATTGAACCTCCTTAAAACTTGAGAATGACCCTAAGATATTACCTTTTTTGGACTCTTGCCCTATCAAGCAGTTACTCTGAGAAATTCCTCAATACAGCCTACATCAAGCATTCTACAAATGTGGATAACAGAGTTCTAGCTCGAGTACAAACACTCAGGTAACAATTGCACTTATTCCTACTGAACAGTTTTTATTTAACCTCATAGGTGACTCCGCAGAAAACAGAAAGAATTCCCCAGAATCCATAAACAAATATAGAAAATAGGGCACTCACACTAGCCTATAAATAACCATTGCATTTTTCCTCCTCTTTAAGTGGGTCCCACTTCTCAATAGGGTTCTAAAGTCCTCCATACATAGCACAAATTATGCTTTTTACTTCCCTCTGAAGACTTTGGGACCCATTAGATGCTACCGTTCCATTTTTGTTCCTTTCCCACTCTACAGATACTCTGTGTGACTTTGGATTCTCCAGGAAGGGAACATACTTGGGATAGGCTTACATCCTCCTTCTCTTTCAAGGTATATCCTCTAAAAAACTCACTATTAATGACAGAATAGAAAATCTAGTCCAGGTTCCTTACTTCCCTCTATGCTGACTTTTGGTTCCTCCCCACTACTCTGCCCAGCATAAGGAACCACAAGCACAATCAGATTCTTTCTTGAAGAGTTATAATAATGTGCTTAACTGTAGCCTGCTTTCTGGATGTGGGAAGTTGGGAAAAGAGGGAGGAAAAAAAGAATTTCTTTTTGCCTCGATTTCCTCCCAATAAAATGGGAATAATAATGGCACCCATCTCCAAGGATTGTTGTGAAGACAAAATAAGATGATTTTTAAAGGCACTTTGCAAAGATTAGAGTACTTTGTAAAGGCTAACTATTAATGAGAACAATAGTGCCTTCTGAATCTACTGAGGATTATCGACCATTGCTGTAGATCATGACATCATTGACTTGGGACTTGACTGATCTTTTTGATCCAACTTCTTCCCTCAACCCATTTTAGAGTTGAGGAAACTGAAGCCCAAAATTAAATGATTTGCTTAAGAGTATAGAAGTGGTAGTAACCCCATTTAAATCCACATTCTCTAGCTTCAGATCCAGCATTTGCAGCTCTTAAAAAAAAAGATTGGCTCTGTGATTTCACAGAAATAGGTTATTCCTGGTGAGGATCATCCCTCTACCTAGTCACATTGACAAGAGCCTGGCAACTTGTAATCTTATTGCCTGGAATCCTGAGAAGTTGTCATTTTGCTCAGGACTAAACAGCCAAGATGAGAGGATGTTAGATTGAAATGTAGGTTTTCCTTAGATGGAGACTTGGCTACTATTGACTGGTGAGTTCTTAACATTTTTTTGATGTCATGGATCCCTTTGGTGGTTTGGAGAAACTCATATTTTTAAATGAGTAGAATAAAATACATAGGATTTCAAAGGAAACAAATTATATTGAAATAATTGAAATTATTAACAAAAACTTACAGTAAACTATATTGGATCTTAAAAAACTTAAATGGGAGGAAATAAGCATTTATTCTTACCTTACCATGCTAAGTAATTTTTACAAATATTATCTTGTTGGCTCTCACAACTCTGAGAGATAGGTGCTGTAATAATCCCCTTTTACAGTTGAACAAACTGAGGCAAGAAGAGGTTAAATGAAGTGACCTGCCTAGGGTCATGCAGTCTGAGTTTACATCTGATCTGAGGTCTTCCTCACTCCAGGTTTCAAAGCACCACCACTTAGTTGCCTCTTCAAGATTAGCAATGGACTCTAGTTATTTCTTCCACTTATCTCCTCTTATTTCTTTCCTTCCCCTGCCATTGCTAACTTTTAAAAACAAAACAAAACCTGGATCCAGAAAGGATTGCAGTAATAGCTTTTCAGAACATTTTTGGGAGATAAACTTGATAATTTTATACAATTGAGTATTGATATTTGTAATCAGTCTTTCTCTTCCCTGTCCTGCCATATTACAAGCCACCATTGTCTTATAGAGCATTGGAAGGAAAGAGCATTGAAGTTGTAGTCAGAAGAGTAAAATCAATAAAGAGATTGACACTGATTACCTTGGGCAAATCACTGGAAGCTCTGTAAAATAGGAATACTAATATCTGTACTACCTAATCCACTAGGTTGCTGTGAGTCTAAAAAAACAAACAAACAAAAAACATATGAGAACCATATAAATGAGAGCTGTTAAGGAATTTAATTTCTATGACTATCTGTAGAGACTGAGTGTTAATTGTCCTCCCACCCTGGATGGGTGTGGATAAATTGGGAGATCAAAATCAAAACGCCAGTTAACCTTATAAGACAAAGGGTGAGTGCAAAAGGAGGTAGACTTTCAATCGCCTATGTTGTCAAACTGACTGCAAAGCTACTGTTCAGTCATTTCAGTCATGTTCATCTCTTCTTGACTGCATTTGAGATTTTCTTGTAAATATACTAGATTGGTTTGCATTTCTTTCTCCAGACCATTTTTCCAGATAAGGAAACTGAGGCATATAGGATTTAGTGACTTGCCCAAGATCACACAGTTAGTAAGTGTCTGAGTTCAGATTTGAATTTTCAGAGATGAATCTTTTTGATTTCAGACCTGGTTCTCTATCTACTAAGCTACCTACTTACATTTTCTCTCACTGCCTCATTAAAAAATAAGGTTAGCAGGTGGAGAGTTAAAACAAATAAACAAAAAAACAAACAAACAAACAAACAAACAAAAAAGCCCAGTTTCATATAGTAGATAGGGCACTGGACTTGGTGCCTAGAAGAACTGGATTTGAATTTTGTCCTTAGACACTTACTAGCTGTGGAACCCTGTACAAGTCACTTGCCAACCATTTCGTTTGATAAATAAGGGAGTTGGACTCAGTGATCCTTGAGATTAATTTCAGCTCGAAACCTATGGAAATCCAAAACAGAGCAAAGATTGTAGAAATTATAGTAATAAAAACTGAAAATACAACTAATAATCTCTTAAAGCTAACGATAACCATCAGGTGACCTGGCTTTCTTCAACAATGAGATGATTCAAATTAGTTTAATTATTTAGTGATGAAGAGAACCATCTACAACCAGAGAGAGGATGGTGGGAACTGAGTGTGGACCCCAACATAGCATTTTCACTCTTTCTGTTGTTGTTTGCTCCAAATTTTGTTTTCTTTTTCAGTTTTTTTCCCTTCTTGATCTGATTTTTCTTGTGCAGCAGATAACTACATAAATATGTATACATATATTGGATTTAACATATACTTTAACATATTTAACATGTATTGGTCAACCTGCCATCTAGGGAAGGAGGTGGGGGGGGAAGGAGGGAAAAAGTTGGAACAAAAGGATTTGCAACTGTCAATACTGAAAAATTACCTCTGCATATATCTTGTAAATAAAAAGCTATAATAATTTTAAAAAAAGAAAGAAAAATTACCCATGCATATGTTTTGTTAAAAAAAAAAAAAAGCTTTAATAAAACTAAAAAAAAAATGGTAACCATCAGGTGCCATGACACAGGCAAAGGTCGAAGAAGGGATTCTGGCCACATTAGCGGGGCATATTTTATTTTTCCTTCGAGTTGGTCCAGGTAAAGGTTTGATGTCTGCCTCAGCAGTTTAAAAACGCTAACAGAACCCGTCTGCAGGAGGCGCCATTCAAGAGCTGTCCCTTTGCTTGGGAGGTCTCCGTAATGGGCACCACGATGAGACGCTTTGGTGTAGGGGTAGGACGAGGGGTCAGTGACAAGATTTGGGGTTAAGTATGAGTGTTTTGTCTTCTCAGTTGAGGTACTAGGTTAGGGGGCTGCCCCCGACAACCTCAGGCAAAATCAGTGGGTGTGGCCGGTGGCGTTGAGTTCCTTCTAGTGGCAGGTGAAAATTTCGCTTTAGGGAGAAGAAAATTTACCTTGGATTCAAAAGACGTTTTATCTCCTACATCACTATTGCCACCAAGCTTGGAGTGTGGCAAGGGCAGTTCTTAACCTCGGATCCCGGGGCTTTTTTGTTTGTTTGTTTGATTTGTTTTGTTTTTACTTCAAATTTTAAAATTTAATTGGTTTCCTTTTTTATTTAAAAAAAAGTTTTATTTTCTGCATTTAACAAATTCTCCTGACTAGTGATCCGGAGGCTTCCCTAAACTGCCCCAGAGGTTAAGAATCCCTGCTCTAGGCGGGGTGAGGATTTGGAGGTTTGGACAAAAAACGAAGTGGGTGGTCTCGCCTCCCTTTTGAAGTTGGTCGTGGTCAGCTGCGTGCGAGGAGGGAAGTGGCAAGAGATCTGTGGATCCACGTGGGTTTTAAGGGACGTCTCAGCTTGGACCCTTTGGCCAAATGGGGTCCAAGTTCACGTGCACACAGGGATTTCGAAGAAGTCGTACCCCGACTCCCAGAATCCGAGATGAAGCCGCTGTCACTCTCCAGCTAAGATCCCGGCCAGCTGACCAGAAAGAAAGAGGGCTTTGGAGAGTGTGATGGTAGTATCATTGCTCGCCGAGTTATAGCGCTTTTTACATCGATTGCAGGGCACTAGATGAAGTATCTTCGATTGTCTTGTAATGATATTAGAGTAGAATTAATTATGTCGCGTCGCATTCTATCTTATTTACTTTCCGACTCCGCCTCACCAGGAATTTGTTTTTAACATTAGTATATATAAGGTAAATAAAAATAGGAAATCCAAATGCTTATCAACATGGTCGTTTTTCCTTTACAATTTTTTGGCTGTGCATATTTATATAGAGATTCGTTTTACGCCCAGAAGCAGAAACGCACATGAAAGAACACTCATTTTTAAACCCTCGTTCGATTTCCAGTTTACAAAGTGAGCGACTACAATCCTCAGATGCAAAAGGAAAGGATAAAGATGGGTTCCGTCCGGAGAAAGGAGGGGAAACTAAGCTGGGATAGGAGAGAGGAGAGGGGCGGGGGCGGGGCAGCCCAGAGCGACTCTGTTGGCGGTCCGGGGTTGGGGGAAGGCGCACTGGCCGAGGCTGTGGGTGGGAGGCAGATAGCGGCAGGCCCAAGACGATTTACCTCCTTTTAAATCCTGTGAAGGGTGTATATAGAAGGAAGGCGTAGGAACGTGAGCCCACCTCCCTCGTCCCACCCTGTCCCCAAGGACACACAGAGTCGAGCTGCGATTCTCTAAGACCCGGCCGCCGCCGGCAGCCCGGCCACTCGCGGCGTGACTACGGCGCCCTGAGCCTAGCACCCTCCGCTGGGTCCCTGGGCCAGCAGTGACTGGCCGCAGAAAGGGAAGAAGAAACGGCGAGACTAGGGGAGAGCTAGGTCTGGGGATGGGGAACCCCTGGGAAACGAATGGACCAAGAAGAAGAGGTCGATGGACTGTGAAAGCCCCTACAAGCAGGCTCCCGCGGGGAAGAGTGGGTGAAAGATCATCATCGGGAGACTGGGCCAAACTGTTCACTTTACAGAATTGGTTTCTCTGTCTCTTCCCAGAGAAATGGAGGGGAGGGTGGGATTATTACCATAGATTGTGCTACCTGGGCACATACTGGGGATCTCTTGAAAACCTTCCCTTCTGGGTCCCTCCCGCCACGACCAAAAAACTCCATCCCAGTCCAGGAAAATAAAAGCTATGTTCCATTTCAGAAACACCTGATGCCGCAGCAGCAAGAGCTGCAATATTTATAGAGCAAGGCTTGGGCCGGGGACGCAGGCCGGACTCGGGGGGCGGGGTTCCCAGGGAGCATTCCAGAGAAGCCCTCGAAGGCCCCACCCCTCCAAGCCCCGGAGGCCCCGCCCTAGCCCAAGCCCCAGTCTCGGCCTGGTTTACCTGGGTCCCTTCGGACTTTCCTTCTCGGCCTCAGGTTGCCCACATGATGTAAGGGGATTGGTTGAAGGGCGGGGCCTCCCTGCGGAAATCTACGTCACGCCGGCTCCTGCAGTGTGAATGAATCAAAACTGCCTCTAGGGACCAGCAGCTGAGCTGGGAAAGGGGAGGGGGGGAGGAGATGGAGGGAGTGGAGAAGAAGGAGGAGGGGGAGGGAGAGAGGAAGGGGGAAGAAGGAGGAGGGAGGGAAGAAGAAGGAGGGGGAGGGAAAAAAAGAGCCAGAGCTGCAGCAACAGCGTCGCCTTAACCCGGGATACACACTAACCCGGGAGAGCAGGATCAAAGGGATTTGAAACAGTCTAAAGGGTGGAAGGGGGGGCTCAGGGGGGAGTGCCAGCCTACAAGTCCTCCTGGAGGGGTGAAGAGACGGGCTTTCGATTGTGACTTTGCTTATTTCGTTTGGGGTTTTATCTTTTTTTTTTTTTTTTTTTTTTGAAATTTCTAAGCTAGTCAGAGAGAAAGAGTGAGAAAGGGGAGGGAGATTTCCATAGACAGCTATTTCCCACCTCTGCCCAAGATGATGCAGAGCTCGACCGTCACCACGGAAGGGTCTGTCAAGGGGCTCCCGGACATCCTCGGTGTACCGATGCAACGTAAGGCAACCCCCCCTCCCCTCTTTTCTCCTCTCATTGATTTAATAATAGAGAGAGCTGGCAGCTTCGGAGGCTGCTTGGTGCAGGGAGGGTAACGAGCAGCCACGGCTATGAAACGAGCTTGGGATGGAGGGATCCGGGTGGGAGCTAAGGAGTGGGGAAGGTTGAGACAGTATAGAGAGAGGGAGGAGTCTGGGGCTGATACCAAGGAGGGGAAGTGGCAGATGGGGGAAACTAGGGTGAAGGGTTCTTCCTGGGGCTTTGGGAGCTAGAGGCCAAACAAGAAAGCTCTGTCCTTGGTCTGAGCTGGGGACAGGCGGTAGAATCCCAGCCAGCTCGCAGCTTTTCAGAGCTAGTGGAGAGGGTGCTGTTTGGGGAGATTTGGGAAAGGAGAGCCAGACGAGGCTGAGGGCGGGGGGAGAAGAGAGACTTCACCTTGCATCCCCCCCCTTACACCCCAAGAAACGAGATGCGAAACTCCCAGAACCCAGTTTGTGCAACTTCACCCCGACTGGCGAGAAGTTGGAAGACTTCCTTCCTCCCCTCTTCCCAGCGCAACTCCCAAGAGGTTCCCGCGGCCCTCTGGAGAGGCGGGGGGCTGACCCCAGGGAAGGGGCTGGAGAGAAGACGGTGATCTCTCTCGGGCTGTTTTGCTGCTGTGCCTGCAGCCTGAGCTTCCGGAGACTCCTCAGCGTTAGGGAATCTGTCAGTCACATTCCTGCCCACCAAGGAATGCGGGGGAGGGAGAGTCTGAAGCCTGAAGTTGCGAGCTAGGGTTTCTGTCCCTGAGTACAGGAACGCTAGTCAGCCCGGGTGTCGTAGGTTCTAACTCTGGAAGGAATCTTAGCGACCATCTAGTCTAATCTACTCATTTTACAGATGAAGAAACTGAGACTCAGAGAGGTGGAGCGTTTTGGCCAAGGTCACACAAATATTAAGTGGCCGAGCCAAAATTCTAATCTAAATCTCGAGTCTGTCCAACTCTTTTCTTACTGGACCAAGCTTCGAGAAAGAGGTCGCTCAGGATTGTAAAGATTTGTTTGTTTGGAGTGTTAACTTGATGCAGTCCGTGTTTCTTATGCATTTATACTTATCTCTGGGGTTCTGTATTTATCCATGCCCGTACTTAAAAGTGTACATATGATGAGGTTCCCAGGGGCGGACACTGACTCCAAAGTGCCCGAACAGATAATTGAGGGTCAATAGCTAAGGCACCTGGGAGAAACCCACTTCCCTCTCACAGGTTTTGTTGATGCAGTATAAACGTTCTCTAGGTGAGGTTCACACACAGGTCGCTTACACGTCTGTGCAGAGACAAATGGCTTCTCTTGCTATAGAACGGTGCTTATGCCCGCGAGATATATAGATCAACGTCGTCTACTCTCCAGCTTTCTTTTAGCTAAGTACCAACTCGCCATCCGACCTGACTTCTTTACCTGCCACTCAGGACTTGCATCTGCCACGTGTATGGTCTTTGGGTCTGTGTCACTGGTTTGGGTTTCTGCACGAAGGAGAGTTAGCTTATGGGCAAGAATGGAAATCTGCTTTCCCCCCTCTCCCGGAATTTTTGAAGAGTAGAGATGGAGGATCATGGTGTAGAGAGAAAGAAAGGAAAAGAAAGAAAAAAAAAAGATAGAGGAAAAGAGGGAGGAAGGAAGAAGAGAGAGAAAGAAGGAAGAAGGGGAGGAGAAAGAGAGAAGAGATAGAGACAGAAAGAGAGGGAGGGAAGAAATGTCTATTCCTTTATTTTACCTGCAGTTATTGATCTTAACTCCTAATAGGCAACATTTGCAAACACCTCTTCTGCTTCACCTTTAGGAGTTTACTTTTGGCTATAAGTGTGCATGCAGAAATTGCCTTCTTTTTTTCCTCATTCCCATTACTCAGCTTCCCTACTTCTACCCCCTTCCTCCCATTTCCTATCCCCCTTCACTCCCTCCAAGTGTTAGGAGTTCTGATCCTTATGGTTTCTCGGCATGTGGCTGTGTTTGGGGAGGGGATTGTTTGTCCGTCTGCCTGTAATGCTTCTGTTGCCAGCTGGTGGGGGGTGGGGGTGGGGAGAAGGTTGCTGAGGTGGTGATAGTGGAAATAGTTGTGCTGTGTGCACAATCTGTGTGGGCATAACTGTGGATTTCGTGTATTTTCAGATATTCAGTAGGTTTCCTCTCCCAATCCACTGCCCGGGAATCCCAGTTGTAGCAGGATTCTGGTCACCTAAAACTCTCCGCATGCATTGTGAGAAACCAACTTCGACATCCATGTTATGTGAAAGGTGGGAAGTCAGGGTGAGTGAGTGGAGGCAGTAAGAAGGCAAAGAGAAGGGGTCTTGTCTTCCACATCTTCGAGGTTCATTTCATTGTCGGGGAGCTTCTGGATCAAAGACTTGGGATCTGGCTTCTGTCTGTCTGTCTGTCTGCCCATCTGTCTGCCCATCTATACCTCTTTTCTGGTTTGTCCCTAGTCCCGGTTGTTTCCTTTCCCGCAGTTTTAGCTCTCAATACATAAACTGTGGGGTTTTCTTTTAGTCTTTCATCCTAGCTTTGTAGCCCTCAGACAGAAGGGAGGGAGGGAAAGGGGTAAGCAAGGCCAGGTCCTGCCGAAATGGATATTTTATGATCTCAAACGTCAGTCTTCTTCTTCTTCTTCTTCTTCTTCTTCTTCTTCTTCTTCTTCTCTTCTTCTTCTTCTTCTTCTTCTTCTTCTCTTCTTCTTCTTCTTCTTCTTCTTCTTCTTCTTCTTCTTCTTCTTCTTCTTCTTCTTCTTCTCTTCTTCTTCTTCTTCTTCTTCTCTTCTTCTTCTTCTTCTTCTTCTTCTTCTTCTTCTTCTTCTTCTTCTTCTTCTTCTTCTTCTTCTTCTCTTCTTCTTCTTCTCTTCTTCTTCTTCTTTCTTCTTCTTCTTCTTCTCTTCTTCTTCTCTTCTTCTTCTTCTTCTTCTTCTTCTTCTTCTTCTTCTTCTTCTTCTCTTCTTCTTCTCTTCTTCTTCTTCTTCTTCTTCTTCTTCTTCTTCTTCTTCTTCTTCTTCTTCTTCTTCTAGCGGGAACACTCATCCACTACAGCACTACATTCACCCACCTGGGGTTCAATGACCACAATCCTGTTATTATCCTTTCTTATTAACCCTTAACTCTCTTTACTTGGTGTTTTGCAATGAATCTATGTATATGGGGGAAATTTGGGAAACGACACTGCAAAGGAGAAAAATCGCCTTGGGACAGCGGAGACCTCAAATAAGGAAGGGAAAAAATAAATGAGTACAAAAAGAAATAATTAAGATCTACCCTGGCGGTGTATTCACTTGGATCAGCTGGTGAAACTGTCCTTGAGTCCCCTTTCCTCTGCACCCCTTTACACACATGTCCTTTTCCCTTGGAGACATCCGTTAATTCAGTGAATAGTATGGGAGTGGGGAGAGGATGAGTTCTGTTCTAGCCTTGTCTGACAGTTTCCACATAGCTTTAAAACAACTCACTATTTGAGGGTTTGGGAGGATAAGCGAGGAGAATGTCGGAGAAGATAAGAGATGCTCATTCTTGCGACCTAAAGGAGGCAGCTCCAGTTACCAGGCAAGAGTGATGCTATTCAGAGAACGCCAGCAGCTTGGGGTAGGGGATGGGGGGGCACCAAATTGGTCCTGAACGTCTAGGGCTATTTTTTCATGGAGAGAGTTGGTTAGATAAGGTTGTTTCTCCGGGACTTGGAAGTTCACTTGTTTCTCCTTTTGGAAAAGTTTTTGAATTCAAGGAATAACAATTTATTTTTGCTATCTTTCATATGTTCATATCTCCCTCTTTTTTTTTCTTGCCCGGAGTGCAGAGACCGGACCAGTTCTTCAGTGAAGAAAGAGCCTTCACAAAAGGCCAGTTTCCTCAGCTTGCAAAGCTCGGCATCTTCACTACCCCCTTGAAGGTTTTGCGTAGTGAAGTTGTAGCAGCTTCCCTTCTGCCTATCTTCTAGTCCTTCCCCAACTCTGCGCCACCCTTTAGGTCCCCTGCTATTAGCAGCCGCTTGCCTGGGCTCCATTCTGTGCTTTCGGGGGTCTAGGGCAGAGCGCAAGAATGCGCCAGCTCCCCTTGACGCAGGAGGCTGGATCCCTCTACTTCCCGGTCTCGGCACTAGGTCTGGGAGCTTCTTTTTGGGGTAGTGGGCTGGGTGGCTAGATCCCAGGGTCGAAACTACTGACTAGCAGTTGCCGGTCATTTGGGAAAGGTGCTCACCATCCCCTTGCCTTCTCTACTACCTCTTTTTGCACAGTCCCGTAGACTGGCACACTTGAATTCACCTCGGGAGAGAAGCAAAGGTCCCCGTGACTCTTTCGGTCTCTGAAGTGCCCTACAATCCCCCGCCCCATAATACAGCCAAAGCGCCTAGGTTTGGGGATTATTGAGGGTGAGAAAACTTCAGTCGCTGTGCGAGCTGGTTGTTGGGGTGAGCAAGTCTCTCCTTGGGGCAGGGAGGATTTCCCCTTTTCCCATCCAATTCCGGGACTAGACGGCCCCGAGGTCCCAGTTCAACCACTTTTTTAATCTTTTAAATAGTATTGTTGTATGACCTAATGTGGGCAGCAAATCAGCTTTGGAGTTAACTAACGTTCCTTCTAAGGTCTAAATCTATGTTCTCACGGTTTGGGGAACCCACGAGTTGCCAGTCTCGAAAATAAAACGCTAGATCGAAAGACAAGGTATTTGTTATTATCTCCTTTATTCGGGTCTGGCTTCTCGGCGGACTCTTTTTGTAGGACTGGAGGCTTATTAGAGAAAGGGGTTGCTCCGACTTTCCCTAGAAGAGTCAGACCCGAAGTTTCTCCGACTTCGAGTAACAAAGGATGAGTGAGATTATGACTCTCTTTTCAGTGTGTTGGGGGATTGCAGCTTCCTTTTCTTTCTAATTGTTACCCCCCCCTCCCCCTGTCTTCCCTTTCAATCCTTATTCCCAATGAATTCTTTGTTGCTTGCAAAGGAGAGTGTCTGGCCATCCATTTTGGCTCTGAAATAAGTTTTTAGCTCACAGGCCAGGTGCCCCTAGAGCTCTGGAGAAAGTCTGGCGGGTGTAGGGGGTCCTGCTTTTAGGGAAAGAGATGACTGGGGTGTGTAACTGGCAAGCTAGTCTGGAAACAGATAAGCAGAGCGTTTTCCGTATTCTTACCTACTTCACTCAATTTCTAAGCCTCCGGTTCCACCAATATATCCATATATATCACACCTGTATATTTGATTCCTGCTTAATTCTTTCTCCCACTTGGCCCAAAGGGTCTAGGGAGAATGGAAGACTGGGAATAGGGAGAGGGCATGATTTAGCGACTTATCCTCATCCAGTAACACTCTGGAGAAGGGAAATTTGGATCCCTTTTCTTCTCCCCTTTTCCAGGTACCACTGGAAATAAAGGGACTTGAGAAAGAACATCATCTTAAAGGGGTCTCTTTTTTTTCTCAAGCTTTTTCATTTCTGCGATCTGAAATTCCTATGTGTGTTGGGAAGGGAAGAGGGAGAGGTTGGTGATCCGAGTAGGGGTGAAATACTGAGCATGGATGCTCCTTCTACTATTTCTCAGTTCAACTTTTTCTCCTTTGAACCCCCTCCCCACCGCCCAATCTTCTGGAAGAATTAAAGCTGTTCCAAAAATTAATATGTGGAAAGCATAAATTTAATTTGATTTTTTAAATCGGATGTGGGTCACAGGAGAAAGGGGGAAAAGGGTTCGTGGCTTCGTCCACGGAGAAAACTATTCTCTGCCCCAGATCTTTACGACTTCGCCCTAGCTAAAGCAATCCCCCCCTCTATCCCTCAAGGGCATTGTTGCTATAAATCTTTGTCTCTTCTCTCCCCCCTCCCTTCTCTGAACTGTTGATGAATGGACATCATTTACTATCTCCCCTGAATCATTTCTTATGTGTTTAGAGGAAAATAAGTCTCTAGGGTCTGTCCCTTGTCTTTTCCTTTTTCTGGAGGTTCGGAAGGGGGAGGACGGAAATAAATATTTGAGTTTCTACCAGATTTCCTTACAGGGAAAATCAAACCAAACCCTAAAAGTATAGATCTCCTTAGCCCCAAATCAAAGAAACTCAAGGGCAGTAAGTAGCCCTAATTGCCAACCAGTCAACAGTCATATATGAAGTTCTTACTAAAGCAACTCTCTCTCCCTCCTCCCCCCATATAAAATAGCCTGAACGACTGCCCGCATCTGTGTGAATGACCCGTGTTCGTGCCATCCGGGGTCAGGACTGCCATCCTAACTTTTTGGAAACTCAGGCTTTTCGTCCCTGGGTCGGAAGCTTTTCTAGAAAATCAAGCGGTGCCGCTGGCTTCTGGACCCCAGATCGCAGTAGGCAGAACGGAGTTCAGGGGTGGGGAAGGCAGTACACACTCAGAGACTTTGGGGGATTGAGGAGGGGATGACCCCGGCCCTATATGGAGGCCGCGGAGCTCTGACCTCTGAAAACCCTAATATGTGATGTAGGGCTCAGCTGAACTTTTCAGCTCAGCGCGAGGGAGGGAAATCCTATTCTAGTAAGTTCTTGTATAGGGTTAGCTGCTTTAGTGGTGCTTGCTGAGAAGGACTCTGGCTTTCGGAGGACTTTCATCAATACGGATCGGAGGGCACAGGATGAAAAGTTGCTCCCTAGGTTGGCCGCAGTCCCAGCCCAGCTCCAGCCCTCGGGGCTTTGACTGTCTGCTTCTGGTCTAGAAGCAGCGCCCTGAGGTCTCTGAGGCCAAGATCCAGCGACCTCCGGATGATCCGAGGGACAAATGCCGGGGGCTGAGAAGGCGGGGAGAAGGAGGCGGAGCAAGACGGCCTTCCCCACTGGGTGACTGGACTGTGCTGGGGAACAGAACAGGTGCCCCTTTTGCTAAGTGCTCCTCAGAGGAGCTCTTGGTCTGACGCTGAGCCGATCGTGCTTCTTTCGGTGAAGGGGGTGAGGGGTGGCGCGCAGAAAACAACCGTCTCTCTCTTCAGACTAACTACATCCTAGTACCCCAGTATCCCAATTCCGCCGCGGGGCTAGGGGCGGGGCGCGGGGTGAGGGGAGAGGAAATGCGCCGGCAAAAATCTCAGATTTGGTAGTTCCCCACCAGGAACCGTTTTTCTATCCTCTCACCCTTACTCTCTCGAAAGCGCCGAGAAAAGTGGACTTTGGAGAGACTACTTTAGTACGGGGAAGTGGTAACGGTCAGCAGGAGCACAGGTTACCGGGGATGGCGAGAGTCGGAGTGTCTCCCAGGCGCCCTCAGCGTCTCGGTCCTTCAGAACCCACCCCCATCTCCCAGGCAGTGAGGATCTCGCCCCCCCCCTCCCCTATAATCAATTACTCTACCCTCCAACTCCTCCTCCCCCTTCCCGACACCCCCACCCACTCCTAGATTTTTAGATCAAGCCTTAGGCGAGGACAAAACAAAACCGGGACGGGGACCTTAGTGGCCCTGGCGTTCCCAGACTTTTAGGCATTTCCAAGTGGGTTCTCTCCCTCCGCCCCCGCCCACCTCTGTATCCCCATATCTCTTCCTCAGCAGATCCGAGGCAAGTCAGACTGTTTTTGTAGCGCCAACTGCACTCTATACTATCATCATTGTATTGACTAACCGCTCCATTAAACGGTAGTTATGCGATTATCGTAGTTATTATTCAGACCTTACCGAGAGTGCTAATAATGTGGCAGGTTTAGGACAGAATTAGACAAGGTCCCTAGCCAGGGTGCTGATGATGTAAATTAGACAGGCAGTACATAAATGTGGGCAAGGGAAAGAAACGACACAATGCGGCTCGTTTTGTGCACGGAAGATGACTGGTAACGATATGAAGCCTAATATGTGAACTTTATTCTGACGCAATGATCTATTGACTCTCTCCAGGACGGGAGAATTTTAAAGAGGCTGAGGTAGCTAGCTGTGTAAAAGGGTCTAAATGGGGAGGCTCGCCAGGAAGCAGAGGAATTATTTAGCAGAGCTCAGCAGGATACACCTAGAAGCAATGGGAAGTCTATAAAGAAAAGCTCACTGCAGATGATGAGGGCTACCCTTCAGGGACTCAAAAATCAAGGAAGAGGGGATGGAAAGATCCGGAAATGCAGAACTAGAGCAATACCCTACTCCTAAAGGCAACTGAATACTTAAAGTCTGTCTGCACTAGTGAAAAATCTCTGATCGATTCAGTTTGCTTTTTAGCCAAAGAATGCAGTCAATGCTGGGTTAAAAAAAAAAAAAAAATCAGTCCAAGCAGTTGTTTTGGCATCACGAAGACAAAGCAAAGACTATTAAGTGCATTTTTTCAAATTTGAAACAACCTTATTTGAACCTATTATTAACAACTTTATTTTACCCACAAGTTGAAAAGCATTAAAATACCTTTGCTGCCTTACACTAAAGCAGAGCTGCGTCCCTGTTCTATGCTCACCATTGTTTGACAGTCGTTTAGCACCCAACATAGCTAGCAGCCGTGAAAGCCAGGAAAGAGTTCTTGCCTTACCTACTTTCTTGCAAGGAACAAATATAGGAAGAAGGAATATTCAGCTAAGTGGCTTAAATTTTGAGAAATCTCTGGAACAGTGCTTCTGGTGGAGAATGAGCCAAGCAAAAATATCTAGCGTCTTGTTGAAATTTAGCATGCTTTCTGAGGGGTGGGCTGGAGCAGAATGAGGATAAACCACTGCCTATCTCCTTCCATCCCTGAGCTATTTGTCAGTATCCAGGCTGGTGGGTGACTAGGCATCTGTCTAGCTGAGAAGGATGACCTCGTTTGGGGGAGAAGGGACCTCCATCCCCTCCCCTCCCCCAAGTTCAAGGTGCTTTGCGGATTCCTGCACCTGAGAGTGTTTTATGTTTACTTAACTGAATTAGGAGACTACTATATCTTTCAGAGAATTCTAGAATTTGCTTGTAATCATTGTTCTCATGACAATAAAAGTCCCACTGTCTTCCAGCTTTCTTTGAGGGATAAACACGACTAGTAACGTACTTATGGACTAACCCAGTGACTGGCTAAAACTTCTGGATTTAGCAAATGGAAATATGGGCAGATTTCAATTTATGTAGCATGAATGTCTTCAAGAAGATCTGGTTCAGTGTATTAAAATTTGCACTTTGTCATTCTCAGTCTAGTGAGATCTCTGCTAAGAAGGAAAATTGGTTTGTCCACAAAATTTTTTCCAATGTAATGGGATTTCATTATGTGTGACCATGTACATTAGGATGCTTTATGGTCTTGCTAGGCTATATATTATACTCTTTGGATTGTGCTTTTAGAAGCCTTGAGAATGAGGCACAGGTAGTTAGTACTATCAGTAGCTTCCTTGGAAAGAGAAACTCCTTGGAGTTAATTGTTGCTAACACTGGGGACTAGCTAAAAAGAGACTCAAATGTAGCACATTTATGGGGGTCCTGATCCAAATCTAGAATGCAAAATGACATTTTATGAAATGCTCTTTTAGAAGGGGAAGGAGATGGAGATGGATTGAATGGTCAATAATGGAATTGATTACAGATTGCCTATTGAAATTGAAAAATGTTTCTTGAACTAACTACACTAGAGATTGGGTTTAGGAAGTGATTCCACCTCTCTAGTTGTTATGTGGTTATATTTTTGTTTAAATCTCTTTTTCTTGTTGCTTGGTCAGTATGATTCCATAAAACCTAATTCACTTTAATCGTGATGCAAAGGAATTTTAAGGGAATTGGTTCTGAAGCTAACCTAATAGAGACAAAACTTGAAGCCATCTCAACTAAAAGTTTTATCCGTGTGAAGTGCAGATTAACAAACATTTGGAATATTACTTTAGAAACGATTGGAAGAAAAATAGATTAAAGTCCAGAGTTAGCACTAGGGAAGAATAGAGAAAATTTTAAAACCTCATTTCACTGAAGAGATGGGAGATTTGGAGTGTGGAAAACTGAAAGGATTGTCAATGTATAGTTAAATATTAATTGAGTCAAACTACTTTTTTTCCTCTTTATTTTTAAATCTTTGCTACAAGGGATAGTTTGAAGGATGAGAAAAATAAGAAAACAAACGTAATATAAAAGCAAGAGATATTTTACAAATAAAGACATCAGAAATTAATTGGAGTAATTCATTATTATATTCTTAGTAAAGTAGAAATTGAGAATTGTTCCCAAGCATTTGAAGAGCTACATTATAGGTTCATTTAATGTGATTTTCAATTGTTTTTATGAGAACCATCTGATATTTTACTGAATAATTTTTTTAATTGAAGAGTACTGATACAATATTTTTAAAATAGACCTTTGGAGAGAGATGCTTACACAATGAATTTTTGGGGTCAGGAAAACCTTCTAAGCCAAACCCAACTATCATACCTTTGAAGTATGGCTCTGAATTTGATATTTTCAAAAGTATTCTTTGTTTGTGTATGTTTTCCAAAGTAGTACAAACCACTGCATGACCATACAGAGATCAGCATTAGCAGTAGTGATGGCAATAAGGATGTGTAGCAGAAAGGGAGTGTAGGGGATTGTCTTAGATGTGGTTGATTATGGTATGAAGGCTTTACACATTTTTTTCTCTGTAGGGCAGTCATTATTTTTCAAAGAAAAAAAACACAGAAATTTGGCAACATATTGTGTGTATATATATATATATATATATATATATATATGTCTATATATATATACATACATACATAAGCATTTTAAATAGGTATGTATTTTATGCATACAATATTCTTTAAAACAAATGTATATCAATTTGGAGTTGGAATAATTTTTTTCTTTACTATTCTTCTAGAAAATAGTGTCTTGCCTATTTTTTTTTATTTTTGCCTGTTTGTTATGAGCATCTTGAGAAGCTATGTTACTGCTTTTACAAGAAAAAAACAACTTAAAATGGGAGGGAGGATGGAGCAGGAAGGAAGAGTGTAAAATTAAGAGGAGAGAAAACTAAATTCTAGATGTTGAAGAATAAATCATTAAGTGTCTCATAGGGAAATGAAGATATCAATTCCTTTAAAACATGGTTTCTTATGTGAATTGAGGTGTATTTTTTAAAAGTGCAGAAGCTATAGAGATTCCTAGCCTTTACTTATCCCAGATATGAAGGAAATCTTCATTAAAAGCAAGGAAAGAAGTTTGGTGGTATTAGGAAACAGTATATATGTCTTATTGATTATGAGAGTGCAATTCTGAATTTGAAAACTGAATTTTTGAAATCTTCATCACCTAATGGAAATGGAAGTATATGATCTGGGACAAGGGAGTGGCCAAATATTGTTTGCCTTGTTTTATTTCCCTCACTTTTAAGTAATCTTATGGCCAGATGCATCTTGGTCACTTTTTATCTAGTTCAGTGTTAATGTTGTAGAATAGTCTCATTCACAGGATGATACCCTATCCAGAAATATCCTCTGGGACGTTATAGATATCTAGAATTCATTTTCTTCCCTATCCCCATTCCAGCATGGATTTATGTACTTACCATCAAGAACATTTTCCTATCCTGTTTCTTGAAATGACAAATTTTATTTTTTTTTATATTTCTCAGTGAATTAAGACATTTCTTTCTTTCTCTGTATTAAATAAGCATTAAAATGTAATAAAAATTAATTTAAGATTTTCCTTATGTGCATAAAAAATAAATAAGGAGAGAAATGAGAATTTTCTTCCAATGTATACATTTCCAAGTACATTTCAAAAGGGCCTGTAAAGTTTTTCCTTTCATTTAGTAACATGGTAACAGGATCAGTCTAGGTTTGTCTAGGCACATTATCTAGATTTAACATATGGCTTTTTAGACAGAGATGTCCTTAATACTCATCTGTAGAACTGAATTGAAGTGAAGTGAATTAACTGGACAAACTCTAACATCCTATAATGAAGGAGGCAATTATGGGATGTAGACAACAATGCATTCAAGATGCTTTTACCAGAAAAGTTGGCACAAGAGTGTTTTTCAGGTATGTGTTAAGATGGAAATCTTATACCCTATGAGTTACCTGTATGGATGGGGGAGGAATGTGGTAAGAAAGAACACAGAACAATTGGAAGGTATTTAAAGTTCTGGTTGTGCTAACTAACTACTCTGGAGAGTCTTAGATAAAGTACTTAACTCTAGTGCCTCAGTTTTTTCATCTGTCAAACAGGAATACTCTCTGCCTCACAGGATTGTCAGAAGGATCAAATGAGATAGAGGAAGGGAAAAATATGTTGAGTTAAAGACTCTAAATAGAGAAAAGGTATTAGGGACATAATGATTATTATTCCCAATTCTTTTTCAGGGGGGAAACAAAGAAAAATCAATAAAGCTCCTATGTTTTGATGGAGGGAGAATTTTGAGGTAGCCAGCCCATATTATGATGACAGTTGATGTGAGTTTGGCAGATAGAGGGGGACAGCTTATGCACTTGTTCAGGGATTAAGCACTTTTGGCAAACTGTTGTAATGTTAAGAGTAATTAGATACTGTTAGGATGTATTTTTCTTAAATGAGAGATTCACATCACAAGAAACCACTTCTCTCCCACCCCCAGGATATAGACTATTCTTCAACTGAATTCATTAAAATTTGCTGAATGCCTAATTATATGAAGAGCATCATGCTAAGTATCAAAGACAGGCAAAGTTTAGATAAAACAGGGTCCCTGCCCTCATGGAGTTTACAGTCTAGTAGGATATATTGTACTTACAAATAATCATAGTACATAATAATAATGTATAAGGACAGAAAAGTGTGAAAGGAAGTTTTGTTTAAGATCCAGCCAGGAAAGATCTCTTTCAGTTAGGGTTTTTATTGAGGATATACCATTTGATTTGGACTTTATAGTAATAGATGTTGGAAGTTCCTAGATGCTGGGAATAGTATAAGCAAAGATACTTAGATGGGAGAGGACACATTAGGGGGGATGAAGAGTCCAGGTTGGCTCAGGAAAGAATGCACATAGGACTTACTTAGCATTATATGTAAGATTAATAAAATAGAATAGTACCAGATTGTGTACATCATTTTTTCCCTGAGGCAACTGGGGTTGAGTGACTTGCCCAGAGTCACACAGCCAGGAAGTGTTAAGTGTCTGAGGTCACATTTGAACCCAGGTCCTCCTGATTTCAGATTTGGTATTCTATTCACTTTATAAAGCTTTGAATGCCAGGCAAAAGAATTTGAGCTTCATTTCATAGATAATAGAGAGTCATTGAAGAATTCTGAGCAGAAGAATGACAAGATCAATTGAGTCTATATAAAGAGAAATGGTCTGCAGTAGTATACAGGAAAGTTGGAGAGGGGAGAGTGTGGAGCTTGAACCACCTCGTAGGAGCCTGTTACAGTAACTCAGGATGGTGATAATAAGAGTTTCTCCAGGATAATGGGGGCAAGGACTGAGAAGAATGGATCTGAAAGGTGTGCACATATGGGAGAGTCAAAGAGAACCCCAGACTTCCAAAGTGGGAGATTAGGTGAATAGGAAAGAAAGAAACAAACATTTGTTAAGTATTTCCTATGTGCCAACTCACAAAGCTGTTTTGGGTTCTCTTTTACAGATCTCATATCACTTTAAAAGCTCAAAATGTATCATGTACAATCTGGTTTGCTTATAAAATCAGGTCCATTTAGACATATGAATGTTTGGAGTGTTTGGAGAGTATAGTCCATAGAATCTTCAAAGGGTTTTCATCACCACCCAGCTTTTAAGAGTCTATTAATTTAAATAAAATGACCAATTCTCCAAATCTCAATAACTAAATAGGCCATCCAAATTCTTCAGAGAGTCCCACAGGGCTGCCTCCACTATCCAACCTATTCTAATCCAATCCAATCCAATAAGCATTTATAAGCGCCTACTGTGTGCAAGGTAGCATGACCTGGTAGAGAGCCAGTTCAAGTTCACTTTTCTACTGATTCTGTGACCTTGAGGAAGGCATTAATTTCTCAGTATCCCCAAAGCATCCCCTGAGGTCCTAAACTGCAGAACAATGCCAAAATTATTGGTAAGAGGGAGTTCTCTCTCTGGGACATCCTACTCACAAATGAAGTTATAACTCCCCCCCCCAAAAAAAAAACACACACACACACAAAAAAAAAAACCAATGGGCATAATACCCAGGAAGCTGAGTGTCACCAAAGATAGATCTGGTCACTGTCAGCAGAAAGACCTGGTTTCAGATCTGGTTCCCTTTGTGTCCCTGGACAAGTCACAGAATCACTGCTGTAGTTCTTCAACTGTAAAACGAGGATAATAATAGTCCCTACTTCCCAGGGTGTCATAAGGGTTAAATGAGCTACTATTTGCTTAGCATGGTGCTTAGCACATAGTAGGCTTAATAAATGTGTTCCTTTCCTTTCCCACCATCTTGAGAATATAAAGATGAAGTAACAAAGAGCCCCTGTGCTTCTTAAGGATTAAAGGAGATAGTATTTATTAAAAATCATTTAGCAAAATACCTGGTACATAGTGTATGTTTAATAAGTATGTACCCTTGTTTCCCTATCATAGCAGATACTGCAGATATAAAAATGAAATGGAAAATAGCTCTTGCTCTTGTTAAGGATGAAATGAGGTGATATCTGTTAAAATATTTAGCATAATACCTGGCACATAATAGGTGGTTAATAAATGTGTTCCCTTTCCTTTTCACTCTACTAGGAGCTTTGTAGATAAAGTCAAAATGAAGAGCATCTTCTGCCAGCAAAAACAATATATATTCTCCCAGGGTGGACTACAAGGAAAAGTTTAGGAAAGAATAGGTTTCCCATAGGCAATGACCCCCCTACTGAACTTGAAGGACTGAGGATTCCAGCAGGCAGATGGAGCTCAGGGGACATCCCAGGCGTGGGGGACCACTCCTACAGAGGCCAAGTGATGGCAGAAAGGCAGGTGGGAGCCATCAGCCCTCCGTGTCTCAGGCTACTCTCCAGGACCAGATTTTGCAGAGTAGAAGCTGTTTCTAATTGGGCATCCCCTACACTACTGAAATAACAGTTCCAGTTTTTAAAAAAAAAAAAGGAAAAGAAAAATAATACATGAGTCACTAGCTAGGATTTGGCAATATTCTTGTCACATGGAAATTGTATAATATTTATGGTGATGGGCCTTCACTTGAGCCCTGTCCAGATCAAGGCTGCACCCATTAAAAATAAGAGATTCATTATAGGTCTACAATTAAGGTCTATGTTGTCTGAATTGAGAATTTAACAGATTATATTATACAATAATCGAACACGTATCTGGTGCTTTACATCCTAAAGTTTACATTGGCTTGAAAAGTCATGTCAGTTGTCTACACGGACATATCCAGAAGGAGCATATGAAAGAGGCAGGCCGGGGTAGTGATTAGAGCACTAATCTTGGAGTCATTCAGAGCTTCATTCTACGCCATCCAACTAGCTGTGGGACCCCTGGCTAGTGACAACTTCTCACGGTTTCAGTTTCTTCATCTGTAAAGTGGAGTGTTGGTACATAAAGGAATATATATATATATATATTTTTTTTTTTACTGGACCTGTTATTTCATTGAATTAGAATTAGAAACATCTTCTCCTTTGCAAAGTCCTAAACTGCAGAACCAATGCCAAAATGTATACACTAAAAGTGTGCTATGTGCTAGTTAGTCATGGTGTTGGAGACTAAGGATAAACAAATAAAAAATATTCCCTTCTCTCAAGGGTTTACATTTTGGTTGGGGTTGGGAGTAGGGAGGTGTTAAAATGGAGAGAGTGCCAGACTCATCTTTCTGAGTTCAAATGCTGCTTCAGATACTCACTGGCTGTGTGACCCTGGGTGAGTCATTTAACCCAGTTTGCCTCAGTTTCCTAATCTGTAAAATAAGCTGGAGAAGGAAATGGCTAATTACTCCAATACCTTTGCCAATAGGACCCCAAAATGGGGTCACAAAGAGACAGTTGTGATTGAAAAATGACTGAAGAACAAGGCATGGGTACAACATCTAGATAGATAAATAGATGATAGATAATAGAGATATGTAACATTTCTATTAGTGAATATATCATCATTTAAGGAGACAGGGGAGAGTACCAACATCTAAGAAGGTCAGGAAAAGCTTCCCATTGGAAATTCATGAGTTCCCCATAAATAATGCTCTTGTGAAATTTTGTTTCAAATATTTAGTGGGAAATAGGAGCTCCTTTCCACTAGGGATTATTTCAACCACTATATTTGTATCTTCCCAGCCTACTACAATGACTGGTGCATAGTAGGTATACAATAAAAGCTTGTGGATGAATAAATTGATTAATTAAAATGTACTTTACAAAGCCTCTCCTCCATACCCACGTTTGGTTTCCTGCATGCCTTTTGGATCATTCTAAGGGCCACTTGAAGAGCTGAGGGTGAGGACTAAAGGCCCCATTTTGAGAGCCATTGATTCCCGGCTTGGCAGGGACCATCCCCCTTCTCCATCTGGATAGAGCCACAGCTTGTCTGCTTTTGTGTCTCTCCTTTAATGTTATGTTGCTCTCTATGTACAGGCCTCTAAAAACTCCCCCGACGGGAACATTCTCTGCATACATTAGCACTAATGTATTCTCCCTTGAATACTCATCATATTAAGACTCCTGGTAGATACCTTCCTTGAAATAAATTTTATGTGCATACATCCTAGGTACTTACCCCCATGCATTTGTATATGCGAAGAGGAATATCACTAAATCTTTCCCTGGAAGAAGCAAAAAACAACAATTATATATGTATATATGCTGGATTCTAGTATTCCCTTGTCAGAAAGTTATGTTGGGAGAGTGGCCCTGTTCCCCTGGTGAACTAGGGTGAGTAATTAACTCTTCCAGGGCACCAAGGGGCCATTTACTAAATTACCCTTCCCAGGGCACTCATCGATGCCCTGAAAGAGTTAATTCATCCATCTGGGGGAGGGCTGCAGCTTGCAGGGAGAATTTGAGTTACCCCTAGCTGGTCCAGAGGCTCAGGCCCATTATGGATATCAAGTCAGCATTTGTACTTACACGGTTCCAGCAGATTCTAATGTCTCTAGCATAAGACCCTGGCTGTCAGGGTGGGGGTGGGGTGGGGATGGAGGTGGAGGAGGCTTGAGGAGCCGTGGGAGTGAATACTTCTTACTCCGTTCAAGTGTTCCCCTAGGAAAGCTGAGAAAACGTATTTCCCTTCTTTGTAGAGATGGGGAACTGCGTGTTTGGTTCCTTGCACATACTGTTGCACATCAGAGATGTGTTGTTCATTTCTCTTTTTTATCCTTTGTTATAATGGATAGTTTTGCAAGGCCTGTGAAAATGGAGGAGGATGCTTGGAAATGAGGGTGATTGAAAGCAAAAGATATTTTTTAAAATAAGATTTCTTGGGAAAAATATACACACAAAGGAATACATACACAATATATGTATGAATGCATACATATATATACTCACATATAAAAATATATATGTATACATACAGGCGTGTGTGTGTGTGTGTGTGTGTGTGTGTGCGTGCGCTCATGGACTTCATGCTCTGCCTGAGATTTCAGTAGCAGAGAGACTGCTGGAAGATCCTGAAAGCAAAATCTCTAAGAACTCATCAGAAAATAGAAGGTTAAATCTGGAAGGAGTCAGAGATCAATTTAGATCAACCCTGTCATTTTGGTTTTACCTTTGGTCCCTTTCAATTTTTTCTCTTCAAATCTTGTTCTTCCTTCCCTCAAAACAGGGTTCCACTTTGGGTATTTTCTCATTGTAACCTTGTCCCACCACCCATTTCTGCTGTTGTATCCACCTTAAACATCCCTGCCAACACACACACACACACACACACACACACACACCCCTTCACTAGTGGAAGCTCAGCTCATTGGCTCCTGTCATTGGTCTCTTGTTTCCACTACTCTTGCTGAGCTGGGCTCCTTGCCACTCTTTGCCTGATCCCTGAAATCAGCACACCAACTATATTTAGGTTTTAATCAACACAGGGATTTAAAAGAACAAAGGGAGGATTATAAAAATGACAGGTGTCTCAAAGCTAACCTTGTTCCTTCCAGGCAAATGTACAGGCAACAAGGCTTCTCCTTTCTAAGCTGCCCTTCCTTTGGCTGACCAAACCCCTTTTTGTATATCTTATCACCATAGTTAACTAATTTAATTCTGTCTGACCTGGATCCTGGGTCAAATACTCAGTGTTCCAGCTGAGGTAGATTTTGTTGGGCAAAATTACTAAGTTGTAGGGTCAGAGGTTTAGAGTTGTGTTCTCCTAAAATCTTTTTCTAGATCATTTTTTAGAATTTTCCATCCTGACCATCTGTGAGAGTCTGTCTTGGAAGTACGTCTCTCTGAGTCCTCCTCTGAGTTTTAGGATGTAAGGATATTAAAATCATCTCCTTTATCTTTGTCTTAAGAACTCTGGGGAATGTGAGGTTGTCCTTTCCTTTACCCACATTCCAAAATTTACCTTTCTCAAAGGCTAGATCAAGTATTACAACCTCACTAAGCCTTCTTTTAACATCTTAGCCCGCAATATATTCAGGGCTGTAATTAGGGCTAGGTGATCAGGGCTTTGTACTGGGACATCATATAGACAGTGGTGAGAGCATCTGTAGTCCTTTGGCAGTACAGAAACAACTGGTTTAGAACTTAGCAAGAATAATGAATTAAAATAGAAAGCATGATTTCTCCCCCAGTGGCCACAACCTAAGTTAACCAGCCACATTTTCGTCCTGTTCTTTCCCACTCTGACCTCTCAAGCAGTGTCCTTGAGGTATTCTAGTATCTCTAGGTCATCACCTTTCCATTTTAAGTGAATCGAGGATGCATTTTAGTCCATTTATTATTCCTCACATTTGGTATTCCATTTCCTATCCCCACATGTTTGCCCTGACTGTCCCTCAAACCCGTAGAACCCTCCAATCCTTACTGCCCTGTCTTGGTTTCCCTAGTTTCCTTCAAGATTCAGTTCAAATGATCTTTTTCAACAAGTCTTTCCTGGTCTCCCCAGCTGCTAATGCTTTTTTTTTTTTTTTTTTTTTTGCTCAGCTTGCTTTCTATCTGCAATGCATGTATAACTTGTTATGTACATGTAACCTTCCTCATTAGAACATAAGAAGGCTTTCTCTTTGTATCTCCAGCACAACGTATAGTGTCTGGTAGAAAGTAAATAATTATTAAATGGTCGTCCAGTGATTGATTCTGCCACAAAAACGACCGATTATGGCTCTGACTAGAATGTAAAGAGCAGTGGGATGGTTAGTCTTGGCTTGGCCTTGTGACCTTACTTCAGTTTCTGTTTCATGGAATCCTAGAGCTGGAAGAAATTCTCTGACACCATATTGTGGGTATGGTTATCAGTCTCTTTGTATGAAAGACTAGTTTTGGGGCTGGTTGTCAGATGATGGGCCATCATCAAGACTTCAGAGTGTTAGAATCTGAAAGCGCCATCGGAGTGTAATGTCCTCTGAGATGTGAGAACCATCGCAAGACACGATGAGACATTGGAATAACACTATGGGATTGTTCTTTTGATTAATATAATGCGGGCAATGAGGATGTGTTTCATATGAGAGTTAAGGTGAACTTTACAGCTTTCACTGGTATTATGGAGTCATGTGACATAGGCAGTCAAAATGAGTAAAGCTTTAAAATGAATTCATTGGAAGAAGGTTCCAGAAGAAAGGTTATAGAAGCAATTAGTTCTAGCAAGTACTAGTACCCAGTAGGTGCTTAATATACACTTACTTAGTGAATTGAATAAGGTCCTGGCTGTGTTGAGGGGATATTGTCAGTTGGAAAATCTTTTAGCTTGGTTGGGTTGATTTTTCAGGTCTGATGATTCTTTGGGAGCATAGAAATAAGAGAATGGAAAAGACTGTGATTTGTCTTTCTTTTTTTCCCTCACAAGCATTGAAAGCTGTTTCTTTTCGTATGATTCCAGTCAAATTCAGTGGCTGGTTATTCTTCAGTCAGACAGATATCTAAATAGGTTTTCAGAAAGACAGGCTTTGGATAAGAGGTAAGGGTAGAAAGCTGCTGTCTCTACCCAAGAGTTCCAAAGATGCCATGGCCTTCTCCCACATCTCTATCCCATAGCAAATATCCCTTGCCCTTATTGTTTATATGACTTTTGAAGCCATGGTCCTAATATGGCAGTGCACACCCAAGAGGGTCCGTCCTGAGCCCGCAATGACAAAATGCATGATCCTTGGTCCCCAACCATCAGGAGAACTTAAGGGTGGGAAGGGAGAGGTAGGGAAAGCCTTGGAGAAGGCATAAAACCTTTGTGGGGAGTGGCCTGAATTCTGGACAAGGGACCTTGTATGATTATTCCACATTATGGAAAACCAAGAGATTCAGAAATGGCGGACCAGAGTAACGTTGCCAGAAACCCCGAAACAAAACAAAACCATGCACTTACTCCAACCCCTCTCCTACTCCTGTCAGTTACCCTCAGCTTCCTTACCGGTTTCCCTATCATAGTTATGGCTCCAGTCCATCAGAACAGAAATGGAAAGACGGTTTATAAACTATTTCCCTGTAATGCAATATGGGTCACATCCTAGAAAAGGAGAGTAGAATGGAACCCAAAGTCAGATGAGTGTTTCGGTTTGCCTGCTGAGAAGTCAATGCAAATGGCACCATGCGCAAGGCTGACGCTGCTCTTTCTTTTCTCTCTTCTCTCCTTTCCTCCTTCCCTGCCATCTCCTGCCTTCTCAGAGATCCCTCAGTGTGCCGGCTGCAATCAGCACATCTTGGATAAGTTCATCCTCAAAGTTTTAGACAGGCATTGGCACGGCTCCTGTCTTAAGTGTGCAGACTGCCAGATGCAGCTGGCTGACAGGTGCTTCTCTAGAGCGGGGAGTGTCTACTGCAAGGAAGACTTCTTCAAGTAAGTTAAAAATGAAACAAAATGTCTCTCTTTGCTCAATTCTGAGGACTACTCACCCAGTGGCTTTAGGGCAATTTGATCAATAGTAATATGTGATTGTAATCACAACAAAATAACTAAAACCAGAGCAGAGTCACTGAGTCTCATCATCGCCATCATTACCCTCATCACTATCACCATCACTGTCACCATAACAATCATCGTCACTGTCACCATAACAATCACAATCACTGTCACCATCACCACCACTGTCACCATAACAATCATTGTCACTGTCACCATCATCACAATCACCATTACCACCCCTGTCACCATCACCATCATAGTTACCATCACAATCACTGTCACCATCATCACCACTGTCAACATCACCATCATCATCACAATCACCATTACCACCACTGTCATTATCACCATCACTGTCACCATCACCACCCGTCACCATCACAATCACTGTCACCATCACAGTCACCAGTACTGTCATCATCACTTTTACAATCACCATAACAATCACCATCACCATAACATCACCATCATTGTCATCATCACCATCACCATCACAGTCACCATCACAGTCACCACTACTGTCATCATCACTTTTACAATCACCATCACCATAACATCACCATCATTGTCATCATCACCATTACTATAATCATCATCATTGTCACCATCACCATTGCCCACATGGGAATTATTTTTTCAGACAAATTGACTTTAGAGGAATGATCTTACTCCTCTTGTCTATTCTCAGACTTTTGCTAAAACAATAGTTTCTCCTTAAAGATGGCAGAGTAGAAAAAGGATAGTCCCTTTCTATATGTGTGTGTGTGTGTGTGTGTGTGTGTATGTGTGTATGCGTGCACACACATTTATGAAAGAGAAAGTGATAGAGGGAGAGAGAGAGAGATAAACAAAGACACAGAGTTGGAGAGATATAGAGACAAGAGTGGGAGGAAGAAAGAGGAAGGAAAATAAAAATAGAGAGTTTCTATATATAAAACTTAGTTTTAAGTTATCACAACCTAATATCCAGTAGGTGCTTAACATACATTTAAAGAACTAAATAAGGCGGTGGTTGTGTCAGTTGGTTATTGTCTGTTGGCAAATCTTTTAGTTTTGTTGATTTGACTTTTAGGTCAACCTAAAATTTTTTTAGACATTCTGTATGACACTTTTCGTTCTTTCTTTTTTTCTTTTTCTTTTCTTTTCTTTTCTTTTTTCTTTTTCTTTTTTGCTAAGACAAGTAGGGTTAAGTTTCTTGCCTAAGGTCACACAACTAGGAAGTGTTAAGTATCTGAGATCAGATTTAAATTCAGGTCCTCCTGACTTCAGATCTGGTGCTCTATCCACTGTGCCATTTTGCTATAAGGCACTTTAAAGATGGTGAAGTGTTTTTTGACCTTCACAACAATCCTCTGAGTTAAGGACTACTAATTTTATAGATGAGGAAAGTGAGGCAAAGGAATGGTGTTTAATGTTTAATGTTTAATCAGAGAAGACTTCCTGAAGGAGACAAGAAATTTATCTAATACATTCCCACATGAGAATGGCCCTGGCAGGATGCAGATAAAACTTCTCAGTGACTGGTTGCATTTTTCAGGTTTTATTCAGATCTTTGGCTTTGTATAGCAACACCTTCTAATCAAAACAAGCTCAGTCCGTGAGATAGAGGACATGAGATAAATATGGGGGTTGGGGGGAGGTAAGTAAAGGTAGAGATAGAAATCTTTTTAAGAACCTCTTTTCTTTAAGAACTTCTCTTTTCAAATCCAAGTATTTAGGTAAGGCAAATTCTGCAAATAATGAAGATGCTGAGGATTAGATTCTTTTTAGAGTCTCATATTTCTTTAAGCCAATTTGAGTTTTGAGAGGTTGTTGAAGATGGTTACATACCCAGGTTGCATCTATGACATTTGTCCAGATGAAGGCCAGAGGGTGAAGGACAACACAGGACTGTGCTATCATCCATCTAGTCACCTCATCAGATACTGATTGCCTCATGTTCATCTCTGATTGTCTCCTGTGAAAGGATTTTGTCTCCCCAGACAGATAAGTCTTATTTGAGATGAGAGATGTGTTCTGCCTTCTTTGGAATACCTCCTGGTTCTAGACAGGCTCAGGAACTGTTTGTGAAATTGAATTAAATGACAAACTTTCAGCTTCTTCCTCTAATGCTTTTTGTAGTTTTGCTCTTCCTTCTTCCAATTTTCCTTTTCCTTCTTCTAACCTATATTCCCAGGTTTTTTTCTTTTCTTTTTTCCTGGTGTTCACTTAAATGCTATTAATCAACTGTTTTCACTTTATACTTTTTTTGCCCACACCCTTTCCCCTTATCCCAAGCCAGCAGACCCTTGCTCCATGACAGGTTTCATGAGCTTCTTGAATGAGGCAAATCCATTAGTTCTCTTAGCTGATTTTAGGCCAATTTGACAGAGGCTTAGAGAGGACAAAATGGAGTGTGTGTGTGTGTGTGTGTGTGCGCGAGCACATTTATGAAAGAGAAAGTGAGAGAGGGAGAGATAGAGAGATAAGCAAAGACACAGAGATGGAGAGATATAGAGACAAGAGTGGGAGGGAGAAAGAGGAAGGAAAATAAAAATAGAGAGGAGAGGAAAGAAAAGAAGAGATATTAGAAAGGGAAAAAAGAAATGAAGAGAGTAAAAAAAAAAGTAGGCGGAGAGAGAAGGCATCAGAGACATAAAGAGATGGAGACAGATAGCATCATGGTATACTAGCATTGCTTTTACAAAAAGGTCAAGGTGATTTGTTCTTGAAGGTGGGGTACCCACTCCTTAATTTGTAACTTCTCTGTTGAGAGGCTTCTAGAAATTGTGAGAGAAGAGACATATTTCCTTAATAATAACTATTTGGGTAGAAAAAGTAAGCATCAAAAGAAGAGCACCCAGAACCTTACCAAAACCATCTCTTTGTCCAGAATCCCAAATATTTTTCACTGTATACTCCACATCCCAGCCAAACTGGACCTCTTCTTGCCCCCAGTACATAACTTTTGCCTGCCTGCCTGCCTATGATTATTTTGAGTTATTTATTCCTGGAGAGTCATCCCTTTCTCTTTTCCTGTCAATTGCCTGTCTACTCTTAAAAGTCCACCCCCAATCCTGCCTTCTCCAGTAATCCTATGGATTCCTTCCTCTTGACAGCACATCACACTTTATTTTGTAATTCTTCAATGCATGTGTCAATATTGCCCTTTTTTTTATCTATGATTTTATTTTATACCTCTATTCAACCCAAAGCCTTTTGAGGGTTGATACCTATGTCTTCTCTAAACATTTTATCTCTTAGCCCTGACTACAGCACTTTGTACATAGCTGGTGCTTAATAACTGTTTTCTTAATGAATGACTCACTCAACAAACTAGGGATCCTAAGAAGTGGAGGTAAAGAGGGACTGTATATCAGGCATAGGGATGAATGAATTCACAGGAATATCAGAGATCATTTAACAACCCCCCTGAATTAGGTGGGGATGAAGATGGGTGGATAGGAAACACAATGCAGATACAGTAAAGGGGAAAGTAGAAAGTGAGAATAGGGCAAGGGAAGCTCCAGAGAAGAAATATCCCACTTTTCCTACCTGAAATTAAAACTGTAATCCCAGTACTCTCTGGGTATTCTTTTCTAGGTCAGTCAGGCTCCCATTCACTCACGGTTTGGGAATTAAGGAGTTAGATAATGAGACTGCACTCTGGGTGGCATATAGGCAGTAAAAAGGTATGAGAGGGAGATACAGAAGATATTCTGTAGGAGTAGAACTAGTAAAAGGAGATAGAAGGATTTGGAGTTTAAAGAGGCATCCCTGAGTACCATTATAAAGTTTGCCATAATAAGTGGTATGTTGGTAAATGTTTAACAACCTGGCTTTTGGATTGAAAAATGCACATGACATACTTTTATTTAATCTTCATTATTAACATTTTCTCTACCACTCTCTTAAGTTTAGATAATCAACAAAACAATATATCAAGCCCTAATATATCAACCCAAGGATTGGCCAATTTCTGAAGTAGAAATGCTCACATTGAAAATTTAACAATCAGCCCTGGAAGCCATTATAAGCTAGCTCCAGCAAACCTGCTCTTTAAGCTAGCTCCAGCATACCTGCTCTTTGTGGACAATAACAATAACACTACCTCACATTTGCAATTGGAGGTGGGGGAGGGAGGGGCAGAAGGCATTCCCCCTAGCATCATTATGCATCTTTCACAATTCCTTTCTTTCTCTGGATTTTCAAAGCTAATCAGTAGGTATGACATAGGTTCTTCCTCTGAAATGTAGAAGCATCTCTTCCTTATTTTTCTTTATCTGTTAGCACCTCAGTTCAATCTCATAGCTGTATTTATCTATTTTTTAAATATCATAGTCATTTGTGGAATTCTTCTTCCTCCTTCCCTCACTTCCAAATGAATCTTCTCATAACTTAAAAAAATAGCTTTAAAAATATATTACTGACTTGGTAATATATCTGTAAACAAATGCCTCATTCTCACCCAGTAGTCCTCATTTTTTCTGCTAAGAGGAATTATCATCAAACATCATCTGTTTTCCCATTGTTCAGAATTTGACTATCTTCTAGTGACTTTTAAATTTACATTATTGTAGTTTTGTATGTTGCTCTTTTGTTTCTTCTTTTTCCACTCAGTATCCGTTCAAATCAATCTTTTCATGTTTCTCTGAGTTCCTCAAGTTCATCGCAATAATCTTATATTATATTCATGTAGTTTGCTCATGCATTCTCCAATTGATGGGTGTCCCCTTTAATTAGTTCCCAGTTCTCTGCTACCACAAATACAGCTGCTTATATATATATACACACACATTGGATCTTGATTTCTTTCCTTGATCTCCCTGATGAATATGCCCATAGTGGGATTTTGTTATCCTTTGCCTGGACTACTGCAATCACCTCCGATCTTGTACAGAACAAGATACACCTGTATCTTGGCATATAGATGAGAAAGCTCAGGCTTTCTCGAGGGCAAGCTGTTTAAGGTCACACGACGTGTTCATGGCCAAGTTATCCTGGGACTTCATTGCTCAGAGTTGTCAGTCTGTGACTTGGCCCACTAAACCATGCAGACTTTGAAGCTGGTGTCTGGTCTGAGCTTACCTCCCTTGATTAATGGCCAGCTTGCTGCCCACTTTTGCTGATGGTGGGTCAGGGAAAGGTGTGGTTTGGCAGCAGTAGTCAGGATAGGTGGGGGATGGGGAAGAAAAGCATATAGTCATTGGGACAGCCTCTGGTCTTCATCCTAATGACAGTCAAGGGCATGAAATCTAGAAGGGAATATTGAGATACTAGTACTTGGATTTACCCTGGACATTGAATTCTTAATCCTCCAAGTAAACGATTTAATCTCTTTTTATTGTAAAAATGTGAATGGTTATTACTATTATGAATAACAATTAATAAAATGCTCAGTTAGAACTAGACTGAATCCTTCCTGCTTCCACTGAAGAAAATTATAAAATCCTTCTCCAGAGATCTATAATAATTGTCTATTTTAACAATTTAATTTAATGATGTATATTTTGAGAAAGGACAAAACAGCATGGTGGAGTGAGGGCCTAGAATCACCTAATTTGATGCATACTGGCCGGATGAGCATAAGCAAGTCACTTACTTTTCAGTGATCCAGTGACTCTTTAAGATTACAAACTGCAACATAGTTATTGATCTGTATTGCCAGAATAAATTCCCTATACCATTGGCGTCAAACTCAACTAAAGCAAGATACAAATATATCTTGATACATTTGTATCCCTGAGAGCCACATATTAACATAGAAAACTACACCTTGACATTATCTGTGTTGATTTTTTATTTTGTTAAACATCTCCCACTTCCGTTTTAATTTGGCTCCTTCCACACTGGGGAGTATTGTTTGCAGGCAGCGAGTTTAACGTCTTTGTCTTACACTAGTGAAAGTTAGAGGTCTGGACTCCAAAATGGAAAGGCTTACTTTTTACAGGGCACTGGGCTCCACGGACATACACAGACGGAGCCCTTGACTTTAAAGACCCGTTTAGGGGCGGGGATAGGCATGGGAGGATGAAACCCACCCAAGTACAGATTCAAATGTGATTGGTGCACTGAAGTCAAACAGAAAGGGATGAGGGACCTGAGGAGGAAAAGATGGCTCCCTTCCACCTGGGGTAGGTTAAAAAAGGATACCTAGATGGAGTTTGAAGGGAAAGAACTATCTCAACAGGGAGGGAGCTCACTGTCATGAAGATGGTAGATAGAGAGGGAGGAGAAGGCAGTTGTCCAGCTTATTTGGAACAGACTGAAATGCAGAAGGTTGGAAAGTTAGGCTGGAGGCAGATGAGCCCAAACAAAGGCATTTGTGTTTTATCTTGAAGGCAACAGGGAGTCATTGAAGGCCCAGAGGAAGCAGCAAAGAGCAGCATGAGCTGACTGTCACAAACCTGCATCACTTCACAGACTCACTGCCCAGATCCAACGACTGCCAAAGCTTCTAATTTCACCTTTGCAGCATTTCTCAAACGTGCCCTCTCTCTCTGACACTGTCACCAGGCTAACTAGGCCCTTATCACCTCATACCGGAGCTATTACAATAACACGATGGGGGCCTCTCTCCTCCATGTCTCTCCCCACTCCAATTCATCCTCTATTCAGCTTCCAAGGAGACTGGTCCAATCATGTCTCCCCCATCTCCCCACAGCTCCCTGGTGCCTCTAGGATCAAATACAAAATGATCTCTTTGGCATGCAAAGCCCTTTATAACCAGCTCCCCTCCAGTCTTCTTACACTTTCCTCCACAAAATGTACTCTTCAGGACAGGGACGCTGGCCTTCTGGCTGTCCCACCAACAAGACTACATCTCTTGGCTCTGGCTTCTTCCCATGTCAGGAATGGTCTCCCTTCTTCACTAATGACCTCTCAGGCTTCCTTTAAGTCCCAACTAAAACCCATCTTCTACAGGAAGTCTTCCCTAACCCTCTAAAATTCAAGTTAAAATCATATTTGATCTTGTCTTCTTAATTATTTCCCATTTATCCTTCGTGTGCTGCATGTTATCTCCCTCATTAGATTGTAAGTTCCTTGAGGCCAGGGCCTATCTTTTGCATCCCTCACATTTAATACAATATCTGGCACCTAGAAGGAATTTAATAAATGTTTTTTAAAATTGATTTTACTCACAGTATGGTGGGAAAGATGGAAGATATAAGAGGGCAGAATTTCCCCAACACTGGAAAGGCAAGGTGCAGCAATTCTAAAATTAGGCAGCAGAGGGTGCTATTGGTATGTGCATGGGGCAGAAAGTCATCCATGGCAGAGGGTGATTTTTTTCTCCTTTTTCTCCTCCTTTTTTCCTTCTCTCTCTTCCTTCTTTTTCTTTCTTTTTTCTTGTTCTTTTTTCCTTCCTTTCTTGCCATCCTCCCTCCTTTTCTCCATCCATTCTTCTTCTTCCTTCCTTCCTCCCTCCCTCCCTCCCTTTCTTCCTTCTTTCCTTCCTTCCTTCCTCCCTCCCTCCCTCCCTTCCTTCCTTCCTTCCTTCCTTCCTTCCTTCCTTCCTCCCTCCTTCTCTTTCTTCCTTCCTTCTTCCTTCCTTCCTTCCTTCCTTCCTTCCTTCCTTCCTTCCTTCCTTCCTTCCTTCCTTCCTTTCTTCTTCCCTCCCTCCTTCCCTTTCTTCTTTCCTTCCTTCCTTCCTTCCTTCCTTCCTTCCTTCCTTCTTCCCTCCCTCCCTTCCTCCCTCCCTTCCTTCCTTCCTTCTTTCCTTCCTTCCTTCCTTCCTTTCTTTCTTCTTCCTTCCTTCCTTCCTTCCTCCTTCCTTCCTTCCTTCCTTCCTTCCTTTCTGCTGTATTTCCTTGGCTCCCATTTCTCAACAGGAGGTAAATAAAAGGCAGAAGACCAAAGGACTAAGCAGCTTATGTGGCTAATGCAGCATAATGGGGATGTGATTTGTTCTAATAACAGCAACTGTTTAAGCATTCTGGAGCACACTCAAAGCTTAAGGAACCTTCCAAGACACATCCCAATTTGAATTGTAAGCTGAAAGAATAAGGAGATCTTGCAGTGAGTGCATTTGCTAAAGATGGTTCTATTTGTGGGCTATACCCCCATAAACTTCTGCCATAGCCCAGGTATCTCTATAGGGGCCTGGTGATTCCAGTAGGACTCGGGTCAGGGGTACTGAGCAACCTGTTCCTATCACAGATGCAATGGGGAAAGTCTTGGGCAAGGCCCTTGGTCCTGGTGTCAACCTCTGACAAATGTCCCTCTTTCTATTTCCCTGGAGGCTCTTCTGCTCTTAAAGCAGCAGCTATTTGCTTAGGCCTTAACCACATTGTTTTAAGTATCATTGCAAACACAATGGATGGCACATGCTTGAAATCTCTAGTCGGATGCCTCTGACAACCAGTCGCCATCTGTGGCTCCCCTGCTTATCCGGGGCTTCCTGAAGGACATAGTGAGCCATCCACACTGCCCATCTCTCCCTGGAGAGCAAACGGGACTGCGTCTTATTGAAGGGTTTCTCGGAGCCCGTCGTTTAGGAGCAAGCCTTTGTTGCTGGCTGAATGGGCCTTTAACCTGGGTAGATTTTAAGGGAGGCATCTAAGGTTGGGACCTTGTCCATCTGCTGCTGCCGCCGACTAGCCATGACCTTGTGCTCCAGACCGCTGAGTTTTAAGAGCAGATTCCTCTCCAGCGGCCCCTGTGGCTTCCCTTCCCTCCAGAAGTATGCTGGGATCTGCTTCTCTTCCCTCATCCACCTGGTTTGGGAGTTGAGAATCAGGGCTTATGGGCCAATCAATCCACAGACATTTATTAAGCATCTATACGGCAGGCGCTCTGCCAGGGTCTAGATTGCTCCTCCATCATGACTGTTAGCTATTAGCATAGGATATAGAGCTGGAAGGAGCTTTTTACTTCAGTCCTTCCCTTCATTTTACAAAGGAAGAAACTGAGTCACTAAGATGTGAAATGGGCTGCCAAGATCGCAGGGGGGTAGGAAGTAGCAGAATACGGTGGCTCCAAAAAACAGGGCTCTTTTCACGGCATCACTGATTCCCTGGCTCTCCCTCTTGTTCCCCAGAGAGCAGGGGAAAGGGTGCAATGGGAGCCAACGCTGCTACTACTTTGGAATCCTCCATAAAAGGAACCTTGGGCAACTGCAACCCAGGATGTTTAAAGAGCCAGCTTTGGAGGCTGTGCAGTGCCAGCTGGGCATGAAGCCAGGCTTTTACCACTTTCCATCTTTCCTCCTCCAGTCAGTCAATGTTAAGGCAGCCAACATAGCCGTCAGCAAAGGGCAGGTAACCGGTGCCCTTGGGAACACGTCTTTGTGCTTACCAGGGCTCTCAGATCTGGGCTTATTTGTTCCTGCAGAATCGGGACATTGTGTTACTGGTACTCCAGAATGTTCTGTATTCAGGCTGAGTTAGGAAACAGCCTCTCTGGCTCTGGCTGTGAGCAATGGCTCACCCAGTGTCACGCTCCGAGGAAGGAACATTTCTTCACTGGATGACTTTGGTCAAATCAATTGCTTCAACACCCAGGGTCTGTTTCTTCACCTATGAAATACAGTGCAGATCATCAGCTTTTCTGAGAGCAAAGGCAGCTTTTAGAGGGACCCTCAATGGAAGGGTAATTTACACCCTCACTTGATCCCTTAGAGCACGGTTTTTTTAATGGGAATCCAGGGATCTGTGGGTAGATTTTAAGAGGTCTGTTAAAAATTATATCTTTATTTTTTATTAATTTTTCTTGGGAATCTAGTACTAATTTTTCAGTTGTGACTATAGCAACAAACTATCATTCTGAGAAGTAGTCCAAGGCTTCACCAGATTGTCAGTAAGGTCTATGATAAAAAATAACATTAAAATCCTTGCTTTAGACAATCTTTTCCTTTTTTATTTTAATAATGGCATTAACTAATAACACTGGACTTTATTCCACTAGCACACAGGCTCTATTCTCTCCACTAACACTCAGTATTTTTTTCTGCTCTCCTGTTGTAGAACTTTGCCCTTGTCTGCTCACTAACAGATACCTATAGCTATAATAATAATAATGATGATAGTAATAATAATAGTTAACATTTATATAGCAGACATTCTGCCAGGCACTGTGCTAAGCACTTTACGAACACTGAATTTGATCCTCAAAATAACCTGGGAGCTAGGTGCTATTATTATCCTCATTTTTACAGATGAGGAAACTGAGATAGACAGAGGTTAAGTGACGTGCCCAGAATTTACTTAGCTAGTAAATATCTGATGCCAGGTTTGAGTCATTTTCTTGATTCTAGATCTAGTACTCTCTTCACTTTACCACCTAGCTTATTATTATTTATATATTTGCCTTATTCTGCGTCCTAAACCTATTATCTCTTTATCATGGATAGCATGATGTTTTATCATTAGTTTTTTAGTCATGAATGCTATCTTATTGCTCATAGTTCTTGCAGCTTTCAAAGTTGTTTTTTCAATATTGCTGTCAGTGCATAAATAGTTCTCTTGATTCTGTTCATTTTATTCTTCATCACATTCATTTTTAAGGCAATGCTTCATACTCACTTTCCCAAAGTAACCTAAGTGATATTTGCTTAGTTAATTCTATGATGGTGCTGACCACTTACATTGTCTTGGCCCCAGGGGTGCTTACAGTACTGGCCAATGAGCCTTTGGCTGATGGCAGCGGTAGTTTCATCAATCTGGAAAGCACTTTAGCAGTCAGAGTGTAAGAGGAAAGGAAGCCGTACCACAAATTTGGCAAGATGAGAAGAACAAGGAAGGAAATAGGACTCTAGACTAGAGGATCTTTTCCATGGGAATTCCTGACCCTTTTTGCTTCATCATTGGGACCCTGGTTGTCTTACACTGGGCATTGGCTGCATCTGTCTACAAGGCTACTCCCTGCCCTTTCCAAGGAGGAAGAAACAGAGGCAGAAACAGAGCCCGAGGCTACCCAGCACATTAGTGACAGAGATGACAAGAATCCCTGGCTGCCAGGCTTCTTAAGTTGATATCTTCTGCAACCCATCCTTCTTCTGGCTCGCTGTGGTTATGAAGAATCTGTCTTCTCCAGTAACCATTGAACAGGCACTTTGTGCCATCTGTAGTATGCCCTAGTACTAGCCTGCCCCTTTATTTTATAGCGTTGGACCTGGAAAGGACCTGAGATCATCTAGTCTAACCTCATTTTATAGATGAAGAAATTGATGTCAAAGAGGTTAAGTGGTTTGTTTTAGGTTGTATAAGCAGTAAATGGCAAAGCCAGAATCTGAACTCAGGCCATTTGGCTCAAAGTTAGCATTTTTTTTTTCTGCCTTCCCCAGCTACCTTCTAAGTGGGAATAAAAAGTAGGAAGAAAAGAGATAGATGAAGAGAAGGAAAAGAGGGGAAAACAGAAAGGGGGAACCTGAGAAGATAATGACTGGGTTGCCATGAATAGAGCTTCTACAGGAGTGGGAAGTGTCTCTTGGGAAATGACTTAGTGAAACCCAATTCAGTCTTGCTTTTCCAAGTTAGCATTTTAAAACCACATTAGGTGACACAGAGATGCCATCAGGAACAGTTCCATCACTGAATGTTAGAGTTGGTGAGAAAACTGACACTCAGAGAAGAGAAGAAATATGTCTTGGGTCACAGAGCCTTTTTTTTATTAAGCCCTACTATGTGCCAGGTACTTTTGGGATGCCAAGAAAGGCAAAAACAGTCACTGCTCTCAAGGAACTCACAGTATAATAAAGGAGATAGCATGAAAATAGCCATGTACAAATGAACCACTTGGTGGCAAAGAAAGGGAGCTTAGGCTCCTGGTTCTTCATTTCATCCAATTTCAAATGATTCCTGCAGAACTGCTCTAGGGTGGCCTGGTGCTTGTACAAGGTACAGCCGGCACATCAGCCTTCCATTTAACTGAGCTGCTGGGGCCTCAGCTGCATGGTGATGTTTTTGAAAAAGATCACTGACCACACTGTCCCCAGGAAACTCCCAGGTTGTCACTGAGAGTGAGGAAGAGCCAGAGACAGAGAGATAGATAATTTGTTAATCATTTGCTATGTGCTACACTGGGAAGTAAAACTATAAGAAATACAGGCAGTTCCTACTCTTATGGAACTTATATTCTAATGGAATATAAAGGGCAGGGGCAATCTGGAAATGTCCTGAGTGGGGAGTAAAGCACTGAGAGAAGTGATCACAGATAACCTGGACTTTTTCATGAAATTAAACTCGCCAGTCACAGGGAAGGAGGCATCTTCAGGATGAGAAGTCTATTGGCCCCATGTAGAAAAATCTAGAGAAATCTCTTGATTGGTGCTGAGCCTACTTTGGGGGAAAATACCAGAGCTGTTTTGTTTTCTGTTCTCCCCTCCAAGGAAAGAAAGGCTGGGAGGTGGGGGGCTCCCCTTCACTTGGTAGTGAGTTATTTGATAAAGGACAACTTTTAGTTTCCACAGACACTGGCAAATGAGGGGCAAGTACACTTTAGAGTCATTGATTCGTAGGATTGTAGATCTAGACCAAGAGCTGGAGGGTCATCTATTGTGACCTCCTTACCTTACAGATGCAAATCCAGAGAAGTGACTTGCCTAAGTTGATACAATGAATGGAGCCTAGAGTCAAGAAGACTTTAGTTCAAATCTAGACACATCCTAGTTGTGGGACTCTGGGCAAGTCACTTTACTTCCTTCTGTAAAGTTTCTTCACCTGTAAAATGGGGATAATAATAGCATCTGCCTCCAAGAGGGCCAAATGAAATAAGAATAGTTTTTGCTGTTGTTCACTCATTTCAATTCTGTTCAATCCTAATCCCACTGGGGTTTTTTGGCAAAGATACTGGAGTGGTTTTTTTAATGTCCTTCTCCAGCTCATTTTACAGATCTGGAAATTGAGGCACAAAAGGTGAGGTGACTTGCCCAAGGTCAGTGTCTGAGCTTGGATTTGAACTCAGGAACATGTCTTGCTGACTCCAAGCCCAATGCTCTGTCCGCTGTGCCAACCTATTTACCCCCTTCCCCCAATGACTTCCTGGTAGTTTATATTCTAACCACCACATTAAGAAAACATTGAAAGGCAATTTCAGCCCTCCAAAAGAGATAGTCTAAATCAGTGGTCTCCAACCTTTTAAAGTATGAGGGTTCTCCTCATTTTGCAAAATAAAATTTATTATTATATTTTGGTTTTATATTATATACCATTTCTGGTTTTAGTCTATTATCTTTCCATTTCAGCATTCAACATCTCATTATAATATCAATAACAACAACTGGTTGAGACTTCACCTGACTTTGTATACGACATTCTGCTTCCATAATCCCTTGCCTTTCATTATCTATTCTCAGCAACCAGGAATAATTGTTACAGTTATTCAAAGTTTGATTTCCTTTTAGTGTTCTTTTTTAAATATCTGTTATCATGTATATTTTCCGATCCTGTTTTAATGTCAAGACATTTTCTGGACCTTCACATACTATTAAGATCCATTGATTGAGTATTTAAATACTAAAAAGGATCCAAACCATTTATGGCTGCTCTTCTATTCTATAACACCTTCAGATGAATTCATCTCTTATTCATCACCATAGCATCTACACAATGGAAGGCATATTGGCTCTGGAGACAGAGGCTGCCTCCAAAACTACCTAAGTGACCTAGAGGCAGCTAGGTGATGGACTGGATACAGTATTGAATTTGGAGTCAGGAAGACCTCAAGTTAAAAACATGGGCAAATCCCTTAACCTTTCTGGCTTCTAAGTCATATTTAATAACTTCTAAAACTTCTTCCAGCTTTAAATCTGTGATCCTATTATTTATTTGACTTAACCTCCCTGTACCTCAGTTTCCTCATCTATAAAATGCGAGAGTTTGACTCCTGGTACCTTCAAAGTTGTCTAGTAGTCCAATCTTCTTATTTGTAATGCTTTGAAAAATGATAGCACATGTATTGTGAGATTTGTTATCAATTCAGTCTATAGAAACTATGTTTATTTATTTTTTTTAACCTATTTGCATATGGACTGGAAATCCTTTGGAAAAACTCCTGGTAATCCTAGGCTCCAAAGTTGGAAACTACTGATTGAAATAACTTTAGAATCTACAAGGCTATGTGAATGTATGTCTGTGCCCCTCATTTCCTAGCTAGAAAATGAATATAAGAAAGGCAAGAATAAGAAACTCAGCTTATAATAATGCAAGACTTGTAATATTCAACACAGGTATGGAATGCAAATACGTTTTCATTTATTAAAGCTTATAAAAAAGTCAGAAGCTATTACTTGTGTAATTCCACATGGAATAGAAAGTTAAACATGAGAAAGTTAAATACAATTAGTGCATTTGTAAATCATTCTTTCTTTAAGTACCACAAAGTATTGATGTTATGACTGAGCTTAGCTAAAGTCTTTTGGGACCACTAGCTCTATATAAAGATTTTATTGTTGTTTATGTAATGCTAACCTCACTGGCATTTATGACTTTGGACCTATGTGATTTAAAAGTGGTTAATGGGGCAGCTAGGCAGTGCAGTAGATAAGAGTGCTGGGCCTAGAGTCAGAAAGATCTGAATTCAAATTTGACTTCAGACACTTACTAGCTGTGTGATCCTGGGTAAATCACTTAACTTCTGTTTGCCTTGACTGTCAAATGAGGATAATAATAGAATCCACTTCTCATGGTTGTTGTGAAGATAAAATGAGATATTTGTAAAACATTTAGCTCCATGCCTGCCACACAGTAGGCACTTTATCAATAATATTATTTTCTTTCTTCCTTTCCAATGGTCACTATTTCCCTTTGGGCCACTAGTTGCCATTTTTGTTTGTTTGTTTGTTTAGATATAATTGTTTCCTCACTGGTTTCCCACATCCAAGCTATTTTTCTCTAATTTATTGCACATAACCTACAAGATTAATCTTTACCCCAACCTAACTCTGACAATGTTTTGCTACTGCTCAAAAAAATTTAGGGGCTCCTCATACCATTCTAAATAAAGCCTAGCCTTCTTGATCTGGCATTCAAGGCCCTCCATGGTTGAATCATAACTTTTAATCTTCAGGCTTATCTCACATTCCTCCTGCTTCAGGCACTACATGTTCTGGTCAAACTGAAATATTACTGATTCTCTCAAGAATGCTGCAATTTACTGCCTCTGTGACTTTGTTCATACCCTTCTCCCATGCTCCCATTTCCACTTGTCAAAATCCAGCTGATGGTTCAAGGTCCAGGTCAGATACTACCATCTCCATGAAGCTTTTCCTGATTCCTACCTCACCTCCACTACTTGAAGCCCAAAGTGATCATTCTTCTGCAGTCAGAGTATTTTGTACTTCTCTTGGGTACTTATTCCATTCTGACTGATACCCTAGTAATTTGTGTATAAGTCTTATCTCCCCTGCTAGATTAAAGGAAGGAGTCATGTCATTTATTCTGCTTTCTCAGTAGCACCTATTTCAGTGGCAGCTGCTTAATAAATCTTTGTTAAAGAAACCAGGAATGAAGGTAAGAAAAAGGAAGAGATAAAGGGAAGGAAAGAAAAGGGAAAGGAAAAGAAGAGGGAAGAAAGGGGAAAAAGGAAAGATTAAATGAGAAAGGGGAAGAGAGGCTAAGAAAGGAAGGTAGGTTGGTTTCCATCTACATGCAAGAGAAAATATCACCTGGCATCACCCTATCCACTTATAGAACCAGCAGCTCATTAGAATCATTTTTAAAAATCACTTTTAGTTCCTCAGCCATTTTCAGAATCAGCAGCTCATTATACTTTCCATGGCTATCAGTAGAAAATTACATACATAGTTAGATCACTGGGTGGTCAAATCATAGCAACTTGCATTTATATCATGCTTTACCATTGTAAGGCACTCTTACTTATTTGATGCTCACATCACCATTTGTTATAGGGCAGTATTATTATCCCCATTTTATAGATGAAGAAATTGAGGCTCAGGGAAGTTGTAATGATACTGCTGGTAAATTATCAGGGCTGGAATTTGAACCCAAGTCCTCTGCATCCAATTCCAGTGAAGATAAAGTTGGAAGAGAAGAACAAGAATGAGAAAAAGGGAAATGGATGGGGAGATCAGAGAGTACCAAAGACAAACTTGGGCTTTTTCACAGGGCTAGGAAAAATGTATGAATTTATGGTGAAGATCCTAGACAGGCTTATCTCTAAAGTCCCTGCTTGTTCTGAATCCTACAACAGTGGGCCTGGGGTACAAATGTTTGCTTTCACTCTGTGTCCTACACCAAGAAATGGCTTTTCCTTGATGGAAGAAGGCTGACTTTTGTCAGAGAATGGTTTACACTGCTCTGACGTTACTGTGGACAAACTTAACTCATTAAACCGCCTTTGAGCTGGAGATGATATATGGAGGAAGTATTGGTACATACAGTAACAGTAAATATCAGCAACTTATCTGTCAACTGTGGTGATAGATAAAAGAAATACATGGAGGGAAGTGTCAGCTGAGAAAAAATATATAGCTTGCAGTAAATCACCACCAAGCAATTAAAACATAAAATCAAGTTAAGCAGTATTTTGTTTCCAAAGCAAGGGAGAGCAATGGCAAGAGAGTGGTGATGCTGGCAAATGGGAAAACTTGAAGTCTGGAACTACCATTGGCCCAAGAGGATTCTAGGCCATTGAGTGTCTTCCATCCATGGTGAGATTCTCCTCAAAATCCTAGTATTAGTCAATAAGGGAGTTAGTTTCTACTTCTCAGCTGATAAGGGGCCCTTCGTAATTAAATCAAGACTCCTTCCTGAAGGTCTTCTCCAGCTAGTCGTCCCATTCCAATTCCCAGTAAATCAAAACTACTTAATCTATTTATTAAAACAAAGAAATAAAACCAGGCATGAGAAAGGGTTGGAAAGAATGTAACTTGGCTCCTCTGTGGACCAGATTTATCCATTCAGGTGACATTTATTAAAAGACTATCATATATAAGGCACTGTGCTATTCTATTTGCTGTGGGAATGCAAAGAATGATATAGTCCCTGTCTTCATGCTGCTTATAATCTTTTGGAAGATCTAGGATGTACACATGCACACACACACACACACACACACACACACACACACAAATACAATACACAGTATGATCCAAGAAAAGAAGTTTAAAAAATCATATTAATTCAGAGGTATCTTGTGGGGAGGAGGGGATATGGATCAGGGGAGGCTTCAGGGAAGAGATGGCATTTGAGATGGATCTTTAATTGAACAAGTGAAGCCTCTGGTAATTTCACTCAGAAGGAAGAACATGAGCCCCCAAAAAAATCATGGACACAAGAAATTATGGGACATACTCAGGAAACAAGGAATAGTACAATTTTTTTGGTTAGTTTAGAGATGAGAGAGATCATTCAGGAGATTATTGCAAGAGTTTGTGGCTAGGACACAGGATATATGAAAGAGGATAGAGGCAAATAAGACCAGAGAAGTTGTTTGGAGATGTATTTTGGAGGTCTTTCAGTGAGAAAAGACAGCCTCATATGATCAATCAATCAAGCCCTCAGCAAGCATTTATTAAGTTCCTACTCTACATTAGGCTGTGGAGGTATAAAGAAAACAATTCAATAATCCTTATCCTCAAGGACTTTACATTCTTTTGGGGGAGACAATGTGCCAGTATGTAGAATAGAACCCAAATAAATGCCAGGTAATTTTGTGTCCTAGCATCTGGAAGAGTAGGAAAGGCTTCATCTGTAGAAGATGGTACTTGTAAAGAGAGGATATAAGAAGAGAGTGCTTTCCAAAGAGGAGAGACAGGAGGTAGAATGCCCTGTGTGAAGAACAAGATCAATTTGGCTAGAGTTTGGAGACATAAAGGAGCACTCTTTCTACTTATAAAGCCAAAAGGATAGTTATAGTTAGAGAAGACCTTTAAATGCCAAAGAAGTTTATATTTGACCCTAGAGACAGTAGGGAATAATTGGAATTTACTGAGTAGAGGAATGATGTGTTTTTAAGAAAAATCCCTTTGGCAGCTTGTAACAGAAGATAGATTGAGGAAGGGGAGAGACTTGAGACAAAGAGCTCAATGGGGAGACTATTGCAAGAGTTGAGATGAAAGGTGAGGAGGCATTGAACTAAGGTTAGAGCAGCGAGAAGGGGATAGAGGTAAGAGAGGTTGTAGAGGTGGTAACAGTGAGAATTAGCAATCGATTGACATGAGGGAGAGTGAGGAATAGAATAATAGGACAGAGGTTATGAAGTTGGGAGACTGGAAGGATTGCTTTGCTCTTGACAGAAATAGGGAAAGTCAGAAGAAAGGTAGATTTTGTGGGTAGGGGAAAGAAGGATGGGTTTTGTTTTGTACATGGTAAGTTTCAGATGCTCTGGTCACTCAGTTAATAAAGATTTTAAATACCTACTATATGCCAGACATTGTGCAAAGTGCCAGAGATAACAAAGAAAAGCAAAAGGCAGGTCCCAGCAGTTGTCCAGGTCCTTCACACATGCCAGGAGTCATGGCTGTCCTTAAACAAATTGTGAGTGGAAGGTGGTGAGATAGGGTGAGGACCCATAGTTATTGTATAGCATTATGTGTGTGTGTGTCCTGTCCCCTACCTTGAAAAATTGTAAGCTCCATGAGGACAACTGTCTTAATTATTTTGGGATTTTCATTTTGTCTGGAGCAGTGTGCATTTGTAATAAATGGATGAAGGAACAAATGAAAGAATGAATAAGATGTTATTTCAAGAAGACTGTGCATGGATATCATGTAACCAAGCTCTTGGGGTTTTGTGGGGAGGCTGCAGAATTCTCTGATGTTTCCCCATAGAAGCCAAGATAAACTGCACAGACCTGGGGATTACATACTCCCCAGAGATAAAAAATATTATACGGAGAGTAGTGGTTCTCAGGGACCCAGGCTTTCAATTCTAGTGAATATCAAAGAAGGTGGAAAGTACAAGTCAGAGCTTATCCCAAGACCTCATTTCAGCCAATCATTCTGACTTCTTTCCAAACAGAGCTTTTTTTTTTTTTTTTTTTTTTGATAAAAATTTTTATTTTTAAATTTATGGCCCCCTCTTGTTTTTAGATCATAATTATTTCCTAACACACTCTACCATGGCCCCCAGGAAAGCTTCAATTGTAAAAAGGGGGAAAATTGGTTAAGAAGAGAAAGAAGAGTTACACAAAACCAACTAACCCAAACCTAACTAAGGTGGCGATCTTAATCACATCTAAGCTGTAGGTTATAGGATTATTGTAAGGAATAAATGAGATAACACAGGCAAAGTGCTTAGTAAAACTTCAGAGCTGCAGAAAATTGAGCATTACTGGTGAAATGCATGTGTGTGTAGGAATGTATAGTTCTGAGAAGTACCTTAATGGGGAGAAATGTTCCTGAAATTTGAGGGCATTTGAGGGATTTATTTAACCGTGATTGGTTCCCTCTAGGTGGAGTGCTTTGTGACTTAAGAGATAGCACCAGCACCAATAAAGCAATGGCTTCAATCTGCATTTAGATCAATCGATTAATTGATCAGCACACATTTATTAAATGCCTGCTCTGTGCTAGGCGGTGTGCTGGGCACTGGGGATATGAATACCAAAATAAAACTAGTCCCTGTCTTCAATGAGTTTACATTCTGGGGGCAGAGGGTGAGACGTGTGTGAGTGTGTGTGTGTGTGTGTGTGTGTGTACACATATATATGATACAAAACATACAAAGTAGCTAGCATTGTCCTAATCCTTAGGCTCATAGTGCTTGTGACTATAGGTACTTCTTTAACAAAGAACTCTTTTCACTGAGCAAATAATTTCATCCTTTTGGGCCTCAGTTTACCTGACCGAGTTGTTTTGAGGATTCTGGTCTTTGGTGCTAATCTCTTACTATGACTGGAAAAACAATTCAAAATGCATGTTTTCTGATGAGTGTCATTAGCTTCATCTTCTCAGTGCTCTATAATCCTTAAAGCACTATACACATGTCAGTATTATTAATTATTATTATTAATAGTATGATCGCACAAAGGCCAGCATAGCATCAATCCCCTAGCTTTGACTCAAGGGAGGAATACACTCCAAATCTGGAAGCTGAGCTCTGTGTGCAGATGCCCTCGAGATGAGCTTTTGACAGCAGCTGGGCCCTAGCTTAGAGCTGGGTGCTCTGTTACCCAGAAGAAAGGTAATATGGAAAGACTTTCACTTATCAACCAAAGGTTCACATTCCACAATCAGGAAAATTGCTTCAATCGCTAAAATTGCTGGTGGAGAAGTCCATTTATTTTTCATTTTTCTTGTGCACTTGCCACCCCTATGCATGAATCACTGTCGGGATGTGGATTAAATTTATGCCCCCCCATTATCTTTCATGTCTCCTGTGCTTAGGGGGCAGTTGGGCTTCCTGCGACTAGAATTCAGTATCTTCTTTTTTTTTCATGAGTAAGGAAGATAATTCAATAGCTCCTGTCCTTTTGTGGTCATCAGCAAAGGCAACAAAAGAGGCCATTTTTCTGCTCAGGAGAATAACTTCCTTCTTCTTCCTCTCTGTTCTTCCTTTTTTATGTTTTTGCCATTGCTGTACAATAGTGACTCAAAGGGGATTATTTTCATGTAGAAACAAGCTAAGACCAACAGCCCAAGTTTATAAATGCATAGGATCAATCTCTTGGATATTTGTGGGTATGTGTTTGTGTGTATGTATATGCAGTATGATATGTATGTATGGTATATGTGCATGTGTTTCTTTTTTTTTTTATTTAATAATAACTTTATATTGACAGAGTCCATGCCTGGGTAATTTTTTTTTACAACATTATCCCTTGCACTCGCTTCTGTTCCGATTTTTCCCCTCCCTCCCTCCACCCCCTCCCCTAGATGTCAAGCAGTCCTATATATGTTAGATATGTTTGTGCATGTGTTTCTGTGTGTGCATGTGTTGGGTGAAAGAACTGTTTGGTTTCTAGTAAATTTTTTACTATTAAAAAACACTTAAACATGCATGTGTAAAAAAAACAGGTCCAAGTTATACCTTTCTGTTCTAATCTTTCTTTCCCACCCAAACACACATTCAACCTTAGAGCTCATCCCCAATAGACCCCTACTTTTCCTCTTAGTTAGATGTGCTCGATTCAGTAACTATCTCCATAAGGACAGTCTCTATCCAAAATTATCTACTTAGCAGGAACCTAATAACTAACAGCTAGCTTTCATCAGTACTAGAGAATTCCAGTTTCTTCCATGGACACTGCTCTTCTCCTAGAGAGGTACACGATTCCTTAGCCTTTTTAACTTCCTTATTGTTATTGATCTACTTTGATTTGCCATCACATTAATTTCTAAATAGATTCCCTCCCTGCCCAGAAAGACTTCTCTGAGAACAAAGAATAGAAAAGAAAGATAACAAAGAAAAACAAATTCTGCCCTAAGCCTCCTAGGAGCTGAGCCTGAGGAGCTGTCCAATGTTCTACACCCATCACATTCCACCTCAGCTTCCACTTTTACAAGCCAGGGAGGTGATTTTTGTAGTCTCTTCCTTAAGGTCAAACTTAGTCATTATAATGGACAGAATTTGGGTTTCATTTCTTTTGTTTTGTTGCTCTTTACATATCATCGCATAGATTGCTTTCCTATTCCTCCTCACTTTTCCCTATATCCATTCATAAAAAACTCCCTATGCTTTCTGTATGCTTTGAATTCACTGTTTCTTGTTATTCAGTAATATTCTATTACATTCAAGTCTCACAATTTCTTCGGTCCTTCCCCACAATGGATATCTATCTGTTTCTAGCTTTGTTAATACAAAAGGTATTACTATAAATAAATTTGGTGTAGTACATGACCTTTTTTTTTTTCTATCCTTGACCTCCTGGCAGAGGTGTCTAGCAGTGGGATTTCTGTCAAAGATAGAGACCTTTGAGTTACTTTCTTAATGTAACTACAAAGTACTTTCCAGAATGGTTAGACCAATTCACAGTTCTACCAACAGTATATGCGTGTCTGTCTTTTCACAAGCCTTCCAATATCAACTACTCTTGTCATAATTTCCAATTTACTGCATGTTAGGTAAAATCTCAGAGCTGTTTTGGTGTGCACTTTTCTTATTTATCTCTCCTTCAGGGTTCTCTAGTACTGACTTGGGCTTTCCACAAATGGACAAAGTCTCCTATACCCCAGTTTCATTTAATCATTAATAACTGGACTAATTATTATGAAGAAATATTTACTTTGAAAGATATAATAATAGGTAAGGAGGGGAATTGCAACACAAGGTTTTTCAAGGGTCAATGCTGAAAAATTATCCTTGCATATGTTTTGAAAATAAAAATCTTCAAAAAGGAAAGATATAATAACAAATATACAGAATATTCTCTAACATGTCTTGCTCTTTTCTTTTTTATATTTTCACTTTCTGGTTAGGGGAGGAAAAGAGATGTAATTCATAGTTTAACTTAGTTTCTATAGAGCACACAATCCCAGTTCCAAGTTCCAACCCACCCTGTGCTTGGTTTCTCTGAGTAAGGCTTCCCTGTTAGACTAGCCGGCTCTGTTGTCCAGCCTGGAATCCTAGGTCCAAGTTGGCCACAGCTTGGGAGGGCAGGGGAAGGAAAGCCTCGTGTCACTGGTTCAGTTCCTGCTGTGGGTGGATGATGATCTTCACCTTCTGGATGGAGCGGATAGAGAGAGATTGTCTAGGATGAGAGAGTTAAAGGCGCAGCCTGTGACACTTGGGTGGTCAGCCAAAGGAAGCCATCCTCAGCCATGTGGGAGGGTACGCAGAAGGACTCCAACGTAGGAGATCGGAGGTTCCCACAGCAGCCTCCATAAGGCTTCCTGCACATTATGGGCTCCAAAGCCCAGTATCAGGGTACAGTGCCCATGGTTAAGAGTTTGAAGTTCTTGTTCTGAGAACTTCATTCATATCTTCTGACCTCTTCTTACCTATTGGGCGTTGGTCTTCTGTATTTCCACAGGCATCATATTAAAAAAAGGCACCAAGGAAGCACAATAGACCTGGAGTCAGGGAGACCTCAGACATTTACCAGTCTTAGATACTGTGTGACCTTGGACAAATCACTTAACCTGTTTATCTCAGTGTCTTCATCTGTTAAATGAGGATATTAATAACATCTACTTCCCAGGGTTGTTGTGAGGGTCAAGTGAGATGATATTTGTAAAGTACTATGTAAATGATAGTTATTAAAAGATAGACACAGGCAAATATGAACCCTCTTAGGAGGAAAAAAAAATCCCCAAAGTAAAAACCAGACAACCTTCTGGTAGCGTGGCAGTTTGAGATCCCCAAGCTAAAAGTAACCTTAATAATGGCTGTTTCCTAGACACTTCTGCTGAATCATGCCTGAGTTTTCTTTTGCAATTGCAGAAGAATTGATCATCCTATCTTCTCTCTCAGTGCTAGTCATAGATCTCCCCCTTCCCACTTCTTTGGGTGTCTGCTGGTAAGTAGGCTGTCTGGCCCTGGATACCAGGACCCACCCAGAAAAGTACCCTCCACACCCTACATCCTAACCATCATCTCTCCAGGTACAATATGATACAACATGTCACCAGACCCCTTTTAGCCCCTTCAGCAGGTATCATTACAGCATAAGAGTCCTATCATTTTGAGTTAATCTGGGATTCATCATGATAGCTGTGACCATAATTAATTTATTTGGTATTAATGTGGATGAAATATGTACTGTCCTTTCAGGGGAAATCATACTGCCTATAAGCATTAGTTAAAAGGACCATTAAAATCAAACCTTCCTCAGATCCATTAGGCGAAGTCTTTCATCTTGAAGAAGATAAAGTTCTGTCGTGTGAAATGTCATGAATAATTAGGTTGATTGCTGTTTTCAACTCTGCCCCTGCCTCCCCAACCCCTCCCATTCTTCCTATCTCCTCCAGGAAGCAGGGAAGGCTCACCTGATGCTGTTCAGTAATCTCTGGTGCTCACTAGGTCTATACTTGGCCAATTAGACAAGTCACTAGCCTGGCTGGTTTCTTTCTACTTTCTCGCTGAGGCTTTGCAGCAAAGTGGCCTTCCCTCTGAGCCTGAGGAGTTGGGAACATGTCCCTGGTCCAACATTCCCACCACCACCCGGGCGAGGGCAAGACGGCACTGCTGCCCACAGCTCTGCTCTGCAGATGATAGGGTCATGAAAATGTTTCTTCTTGAGGATGGGGAGTAGGGATCCCACAGGCATTGATTTCCCTCATACCCAGATCCACCCAAGTGTCTGGAAAGCACCAGAGAACCAAAGAGAGCTGGGAAGGACCTCCTTTAGACAAGGGGCTCCTTTTTATGTGCGCTAGGACCCTTTGGCAGTCTGATGAAACCTGTGGAAGCCCTCCTTAGAAGAATCATTTTAAATACATTAAAAAAAATACATAAATTACAAAGGAAACCAATTATATTGAAATAAATTATCAAGATTAAAAAACAGTTTATGATGATAAAAAAAAAACCCCAGGTTATGGAATCTAAGTTAAGAACCCCTGAACTAGTCTAACTCCTTCATTTTAAAGATGAGGGAACTGAAGTTCAGAGAGATTGTGCCTTTGGGAGGTCACATAGTAAATAGCAGAGGAGAGATTAGTTTTTATTCAAGGGACTTGGAAGTGACTTAGAAATGTCCCCAAATGCCCACATCAAGTTGGCACAGCCTATGGTATTAAATGGGTGTTCTCCTACTTTGTTTATGTCAACATGATTTGTTTTGGCTGCTCTGGCTCTGTGAGGGGTTGGCTGCAGGGTGGCCCTGGATCAGTGGCCTTGCTTCCCCTTGAGGCCAAACGAGATATTATTTGTAAAAAAGGTTGTGAGCAGTGCTGGCACATATTCGACACTGTGAAGGCTTATTCCCTTTCCTTCCCCTTCTCTCCTTAGGGAAGACCCTTCCTGAGGGAAAGGCACAGTCCTCCATCCCGTAACTTTTTTCTTTCTCTTCTCCCATAGGCGTTTTGGGACAAAATGCACAGCTTGCCAACAGGGCATCCCCCCCACCCAAGTGGTACGGAAGGCCCAAGACTTCGTTTACCACCTTCACTGCTTTGCCTGCATCATCTGTAACCGCCAGCTGGCCACGGGGGATGAGTTCTACCTCATGGAGGACGGGAGGCTGGTCTGTAAAGAAGACTATGAGACAGCCAAGCAGAATGGTAGGGCTCCCTGGTGCCCCGGGGCAGATGGTGGGGCCTGCTGGCCCCCCGGGCAGATGATGGGACCCTCTGGCCCCCCAGGCAGATGGTGGGGCCCCCTGGCCTCCCGGGAGGATGGTAGGGCCCCCTGGCCTCCTGGGTGGATGGTGGGGCCCCCTGGCCCCCCGGGCAGATGGTGGGGCCCCTTGGCCCCCTGGGTGGATAGTGGGGCCCCCCTGGCCTCCTGGGCAGATGATGGGGCCCCCTGGCCTCCCGGGAGGATGGTGGGGCCCCCTGGCCCTCTGGGCAGATGGCAGGGCCTCCTGGTCTCCAGGTGGATGGTGGGTTTCTTGGCTATCCAGGTGCTGATTCACTTGCTCATGACTTGAACACTCCATCTAGGGATACAACATTAACCATCCCTCTCTCTCCTTAATCTTCTACAACAATCCAGCAATAATCAGACAGATGAGTGAGAGGATCCCCAGCTTTTAAGTTAAACTCCTGGTCAGGCTGGTCTAATACCGGCTGGCTAGCATCTGTAGAAGACTAACACCACAGGACTCCCCCATGTCACATCTGCATCAGGTTGATTCGAACCAACAAGTCAGATTATTCGAGGAATCTCTCTTCCTTCTGTCACCACAACCTCACTGTTGTCCCAGTATCCAAGCCATGGCTTCCAGTTTCATTAGACAAGACCCCCTTGTTTTGGATGCTAGGAGACCTAACCTCCAGCTCTGCCTTCCATTCTGCGTTGTTATCCAACTTTCTGCAACAGCAGCTCGGAGGGACCTGGAGCCACCTTAGCCGGGCAAGCGCTTCTGGGGGAGGGGTTTGGCTGCCACAGTTAGGCCAAGAAAGGAAGGAGAATTCTGCAATCTCTGCAGAACACAAGTTGAGTGGCGGGGGGGGGGGGGGTGTCAGGAAATAGGGGAACATTCTACCTGTCACCGCCCCTGATATGGATTTAGGATGTGGCCAAGCTTGCACCCTTAACTTGTATGGAAAGCTCTATGATGGGGTGTGGTGTTCTCTTCTTTTTTATAATATAATGGTCCTCTCTGGGAGGAGGTTTCTTGGGGAGGTTTCCTGGAGGCAGCCTTAGTTTCAGTTAAAAGTAATAATCACCCAAATGCAGCCAGGAGTTAAAAGTTCAGATTTTCTATTGCTTCCTCCAAAATAGCCCGGTTAGTTTTCTTGGTGGCCTGTCTCTCTGCTTGGTTCCAAGCGCTGCCTCCGAATGGCTCCAGCCAGCACCAAGGTGAAAGTTGGAATGAATCTGATTCCGCCTCCGAGAGTGGGCTCCTCTCTGACTCCTGGCAATGTTCCCAACTGACTCACTGACTGAGCCTCTATCAGCTTCTTATCTATGATCTCCCCAAGGTTGACTCCTCCTCCAAGAGAGTGGGATGATGGGTTTCTGACTTGTGCATCTCCCCAGAGTGTGAACTCCAATGAGTACTTACCTGCACTAGTGAGCCTGAGAATTTGTTAAGTACCATGCTACATTAGGCAACTGCCTTCTCACTTTGTAAGGATTCTAACAGTGGGGTTTCTAAAGTGCCAAAGAGGGAACTAGATTTGGATTTGGGATTTCATTTTTTAATTTAAATTTTTTATTGTGAACTTAATAATAATTAACAAGCCCGGGTATTTCACTATATAAGGAAAAGCAAGAATGGATGAATGAGCTAAGTCAGCTGCAGACTGCACATACATGTACACACACGTGTCATTCAGTGTGGGTGAGGACGCACACACGTGCACATGTAACTCCAGTTCTGCATGTGATAACGATGATGACCACAGCTGACATGATATAGTGCTTGCTCCGGGCTGGGCACTGGGCTAAGAGCTTTACAAATAGTATCTGAGGTGGAACTTGCACTCAGCTCTCCCAAGTCCAGTGTTCTGGGCATTATGGCGCCGCCTAGCGGCACCTAGGTGCACAATACATGAATTGAACAAAGTTGTTTTTAAAGAGAAAAAAAAAGCCCTGTATGTCTCTCTATGTGTCCCTGTCTGAAGTATTGCTTTTTTTCCTGCCCATTTAAGAAATGTCCAGCTTGTGTTCCTTTCTTTTCTTTTTGAAAATCTATCATATGCTATGTGGAGAACTGTGTCGCTGAGGATTTTTTTTTCAGAACAGGTCCATGAGACAGAACTCCTCTTAGTCCCAGAGCAGGAGTTCCTTCCCCCACACCCTTCATGCCCTCCCCAAAGCTACCACAGCCTCTGGGGAAAGAGCATTTTTTGGTCAACAAGGACCTTCCTCCTTTAATCTGTTCTCACTCATGACCCCATTTGAGAGCCCCATTCCTTCCATAATGTCTTCCTGGAGGTGATTATGACATCCCAGATTAGACCCTTCTGTGGGGGATAAACTATTAAAGAATATGGGCTCCAAGGAGAAAAAGCAACAGCCTTTTGCTACTCAGATGCCCTTCACTGTAATCAGTAGGGAAGAGAGGGGGAAAAATAGAATAGAATCATCTTTTTTGTCTCAATGGGTCAGAATATATTTCCCCAAATAGGTTATATGAAGAAATTTTATATATGCATAGATATGTGTATATGCAGACATAAAGCTAGAAGTGAAGAGAAAGGGAAGAAGAAAAACATTTAAATATGGGAAATAAGGAAGGGAGAAAGTTGATTTATATGTATATTTCTTTTTTGAAAAAGCTTCTAAAAGATTGGAAGGATGGTTTTCTTGGAAAGTAGAATGGCAGATCAGCTGATGTTTCTTTCTTCCTTTTTTTTCCCCTGAGGCAACTGGGGCTAAGTGACTTGCCCAGGAGCACACAGCTAGGAAGCCTTAAGTATCTGAGGTCAGAGTTGAACTCGATTCCTCCTGACTTCAGGGCTGGTGCTCTACCCCCTGCACCACCTAGCTGCCCCTTCAGCTGATGTTTCTTTTGAAAATCCATAGGTCCCTATTAATTCTATTTGGTTCCTAGATGATCACCAACCCTACATTTACGGATGTCATTTTTCTTCCTCCTAATCTTCCTGACCTTATATTTCTTTTTCTTGACTCCCATATTCCCTGACTAGGGAGATATACACAGATATAGAAGTAGATTTATAGAGAGTTGTACATATGTAAAACAAACATGTGTCATGTAACTCTCTCCTCTATGTACACATAGTATTCTCCTTAGAGCAGAATAAGCGTTTTACAGGGGAGAAGAAACACTGACCCTAGAGTCAGAGAAAAGAGTTCAAATCCCTCTGACTCTCTGCGCAATCTTGGCCAAATGACTGTATTCTGCTTCCTCATCTGTAGAGCGAGGGGGTTAGAGGGATGGCTAGTTCTGAGCTTCCTTTCAGCCCAGAGCTATGACCAGAGCAAGTCTGTGGTGACAGTGGTGAGTAGAGCAATGCTTGGTGCAGATGTCAAGCCCACCCATGCTTCCTGCAAGCTCGGTACCTCCTGTGTGGGAGGGCCTGTGTTAGGGACTGGCAAGGACGCCTCTTTGGGGAAGGCCCTTGGGCCTGATTGGTGAGCATGAATAGGCAGTGAAGAGCCGTCTGGGGAGCAGAACAGCAAGAGAAACAGAGACGGGAATCAGAGACTAAGTAAAACTTCCACCTTCCTCCTGAGTCTCCTTAGTCCCACTCTGAAGCACTCTCAGGCCGGTTTGGATTTCTGAACCATTTCTTTTGTTCTGGCTTTCAGAAGAGAAAGATAGGTTATTAGTGGTCCTGATCGGGTTGGGCCTTAGGCAAACTGGGAAATATGGATGCTGTCCCAGGCCTAGAGCTCTCTGGCCTCCTTGCAAGGTCCCAACCTCTTCCAGGGCATCTATTACCACCCTCGTGTTTACCATACCTCTTGTTTTGGTAAAGGTCCTGATTATGGCCATTTATGCCTTAGTTTGAATGAATTAATAGATATTTCCATTTTAAATAATTTCCAATTAAGGAAGGAAAGACTTTGGCTTTTCTAAAAGTGACCATCTAGCAGGTAGAGATTTTTTAATATAAGGGGAGCAACTTTTTAGTGTTAGGTTGGATAATCAGTTGATGCGCAAGGGCATACTGTATGGTACATTCTTCTCTAAGGCATATACGGATGACCTTGATCATTATTGTCACTTTTGGTTTTCCTGATGTTTGCATGAAAGGCCCAGAGGGACTGGTCTATGGCAAGATGATGGGGAAGAACACAGAGATTCTAGATTTAGATGTAGGAAGGACATTGAAAGATCACCTTGCATGATTTTCTCATTTTACACATGAAAGAACCAAGGCTCTGAGAAAAAGAGACTGGTCCAAAGCACCCCAGAGGTGGTAAATGGCAGATTTAAGATTCAAATCCAGCACATTGCCAAAGAAAATAAAGGGAAAAAAAGGGCTTAGGGACATGGGGTCCTCAGCATGAGGCTTGCATGTTGTAGGCATGTAGTATTTGTTCAAATAAATTGCACTAAGATTGCCCATAGTTTGTATTCTAGAGACCATAAAAAGGGAAAAGGACCCACATGTGCAAAAATTTTTATAGCAGCTCTCTTTTTAATGGCAAGGGACTGAAAACTGAGTGGATGCCCAACAGTTGGTGAATGGCTGGATAAGTTCTGATATATGAATGTTATGGAATATTATTGTTCTGTAAGAAATGATGAACAGGCTGATTTCAAAGAGGCCTGGAGAGATTTACACGAACTGATGCTAAATGAATGAGTAGAACCAAGAGAACATTGTTTACAGAAATAAGATTATATGATGATCAATTCTGATAGACTAGGCTCTTCAACAATGAAGTGGTTTAGGCCAGTTCCAATTGTCTTGTGATGGAGAGAGCCATCTGCATCCAGAGAGGATTGAGGGGACTGAATGTGGATCACAACATAATATTTTTACCTTTTTTGTCAATGTTTGCTTGCTTTATTTCCTTTTTTCTTTTTTTCCCTTTTGGATGTGATTTGATGTGATTTTCTTGTGTAGCATGATAAATGTGGAAATATGCCTAGAAAAATTGCACATGTTTAACCTATATTGGATTACTTGCCATCTGAGGAAGGGTGGAAGAAAAGGAGGGAGAAAAATTTGGAACACAAGGTTTTGCAAGGATGAATGTTGAAAACTACCTTTGCATGTATTTTGAAAATAAAAGTTATTATCAAAATTTAAAAAAAAAGACTGCCCACAAATAAAATGTTATTCATGATTGAGCCACCAAGGCACTGGGTCTAGAATATCTAGCCAGTTGTCAGAAATTTATGGTAATTGTAGGCTTGGATCATTTTACATCCAAATTACTTCTCTTCCCCCTCAAACAAAAACCCCCAAAAAGACATAACTCAGTCAGCTTCCTCTCTCTCTCTCTCTCTCTCTCTCTCTCTCTCTCTCTCTCTCTCTCTCTCTCTCTCTCTTTCTCTCTCTCTCTCTCTCTCTCTCAGAGAACGCTTGGTCATCTTGTCTTGTAGATAGCATAAGCTAAAAGACCATAGCAAAGATAATGGCAAATGAGCAAATGTCATTATTTGCTTCAGAGGAGGGAGAGACAGAAAATCTTTGCAAAGGCTGATAAGATCCTTCCAAACTAGCCAAAGCCTGATTGGATAATGAAATATTAAAATGCTAAACATATGAATTAGTGGAGGTCTGAGAAAAAATTTTTCAGATTTGAAAAATGAAGTCTAGAAGGAAGTCCATACATACAAAAGGTGTTTTTTTATTTTGTTTTGGTTTGGGTTTTTGTTGTAGCTTCACTTAACTGTATTTTGTTTTTTTCCCAATTTCATGTAGAGATAATTTTTAACCTTCAATTTTGTAAGATTTTGAGTTCCAATTTTTTTCTTCTTATGTTCTTTCTCCCCTCCTCAAGACAGCAAGAAATCTGACAGAGGTTATATATGTACAATCATGCTAAACATATATCCATATTAGTCATGTTATGAAAGAAGAATCAGAAGAAAAGGGGAAAACAATGAGAAAGGAAAAAACCAACAAAAAGTGAAAATAGCATGTTTTGAACTGCATTTAGACTCCATAGTTCTTTCTTTGGGTGTGGATGGCATTTTCCATCATGAGTCTTTTGAAATCATCTTGGATTCTTGTATTCATGAGAAAAGTTATTTCTTTCTCTGTCTCTCAGGCTTTCTCTTTCTTTTTCAAACTGGGACTGTTATTACATAACTAGAAAGGAAAAGGCCGGATCTGAGGGGAAGCACAGAAAAGGTACCAGGAGATAATAGCATTGGTGACATACTTTGTATGTGACTTTGAGCAAGTTCTCTCTCCTCTTGGAAAGACGTGGGCTTTGGCCTCTTAGGCACCTTTGGATTTTCTTCCTCCTTCCCTTATCTATCTCCCTAGTGAAGATGCAAATGAGCAAATAGCCAGTGAGACCAAAAAGCAGTAGCAAGGAGACAGATTAATTAATAAGCTGAAAAATCAACCCCTAAATGATTGATCACTGACTGTAAATGAGATGGTCCCTGCCCTGTGAGAAACTTACATGTTGAAGACAGCAGACAGACTTAAGTGCTCCTATTCTTATAGCATGTCATTGGATTATAAGAACAGCAGTGGTTTGTCTGCCTCTGTTTGGGACAAAGTCAGATTCCCAAGGCTTATTTCTTTTTCTTTCTTCTTTTTCTTTTCCATCTTTTTTTCTCTTCCTCCCTCTCTTTCTTCTCTCTCTTTTTCTCTTTTCTCTATCCTCTCTCCCTCTTTTTCTCTCTGTCTCTGTCTTTCCCTCCTCTTGCCCTTTCTCTCTTTCTCATTGGATGAAGATAATCTGTGATAAACTGGGGACTGAATGAAGGAAGAGACAACTCTGAAGTTAAGAACAGAAAGAACCAGGATAAAAATAGAAAGAGGGAGTATAGATGAAGGAACAGAGAACTTTATTCCTAACTGGAAAGAAGATAGAAGTGAGAGAGAAAACAGAAAGGCAGAGAGGCTTGAGATATCTGGTCATCAGAAGCCCAGCTTCTTAAACTGTGGGTTGTGACCCCCCTGTGGGGTCCTATATCTGAATATGGAGGTCATGAAATGATGACTTATTATCAGAAAACACTTGATTTGAATCCCTATCTTACATACCTATACACCTGGGTCTCAGAAAAATATTTTGGGTGAAAAGAGGTCATGAATGGAAAAAGTTTAAGAAGGCCCAAAGTACCGAGGAGAAAAGACAGAAAAAGCAGGTCAGAAACACCATATATAGGAAAAATCCAGAAAGAGAGAGAGAGAGAGGGAAGGACTTGTAGAAGCCATCCAACCCAACACCCTCAATTTACAGATTTTTATTTGGAACTTAGCAAACTTCAACTAGAAGAGGCATTTGCATAGATATAGAACCAAAAAGGAGGCTCGCAGCACAACTCCTGGTTTCCATCATGTGCAACTTGCTTTTCTTTTAAAGTAAATAATAATATCAACTTGTAGCTTTCAAAACTGTCCTACTTGTCTGACCTTTCTGTTCCTTTTTTTTAAAATATGTCTCAATGACTCTCTCCCCTCATTTTCATAATTGGAGAAACTGAGGCATAGGAAGGTTATCTAAAATTAGACATGGAATAATACAAGGAATAATTGGCACAAGGTGGGACTGGAATGTTGGTCCACTGACTCCATTCTACCAGGATGCTTGCTTAAAGTCAAGAACCATGTTTCAGTTTTGTTTTCCATAATAGTTGGCATTATTTAGTACTTTAAAGCTTGCAAAGAGCTTTGTGTATATTATGATCTCATTTGATCTTCACTGCAACCTCAAAGGAGGCAGCTAGGCTGAGGGCCTCAGACACTTAATAACTGCATGACTCTGGGTAAGTCTCTTCACCCGTTTGCCTCAGTTTGCTCATCTGCAAAATGAGGATAATAAATAACACCTATCATTGAGGGTTGTTGTGGGGATCAAATGAACTAATCATTTAAAAGCAGTTAGGACAGAGCTTGACACATAGTAGGAGCCATATAAATGTCAGCTATTATCTAGACAATGCTATTGATAATTAAGAGATCTGTACAGACCATATTGTTCAGTTATGTGATCCCATTTGGGATTTCTTAGCAAAGACATTGCAGTGGTTTGCCATTCCCTCCTCCAACTCCTTTGACAGATGAGGAAACTGAGGCACCCAGGGTTAAGTGACTTGCCCAGGATCCTACAGCTAGTCTGTGTCTGAGGCCAGATCTGAACGCAGGCAGAGGAGTCACCCTTCTGTTCAGGTAAAGGATTTTTGTTTTTCAATTGCAGATGACTCAGAAGCTGGTGCTAAGCGGCCTCGGACCACCATCACAGCCAAACAGCTGGAGACACTAAAGAATGCCTACAAGAACTCTCCCAAACCGGCCCGGCACGTGAGAGAGCAGCTGTCCTCCGAGACAGGGCTGGACATGAGGGTCGTGCAGGTGAGGCAGCCGTTCCTCCTGCAGCTGTCCGGCTGGCTCAGACTCCCCTTTCAATGGCCAGGCCCCGAAGCTCTCCTTCATGGGAAGGGAACTAGGTTACTCCAGGAAAAACTGCTCCTTTCTCACTTTAGTTAAAGGCCTGATTTTTTAAGGAGCCCCAGGAATGGGAAATGAGTCTTGAGCACAAGCCTGACAAACTCCAGGAGACAGCCGGCATGGCATTTGCCTGGAGCCTGGAGCTGCAGTCTGCGCAGAGTCTTTTAGGAAACCAAAGGAAGGCTAAGGGTCCTTGAGCATTCCCTGTATACAGGACTCCCCTCTCCAGGGCCCTGAGTAGGGCTCATTCATTTTTGGTTTAAAGATTCCAGTAATGGAAATGCAGAGCCTCCTGAACAGCAGCTCATTTTCTTTTGGGACAGCTATAATTATAGCAAGCTTTTCCTTATATCAAGCTAAAAATTGGCCTTTCTTCAGTTCTGGGATCAATAAAAAAGCCTCATCCTCTTTCACAGGGCAGCCTTTCAAATGTCTGAAGATGCCAGTCATGCTTTCGTAAATCATCTATTCTGTAGAGCCAGAGTTCATCAAGTATGGTCCGAGGACCCTTGGAAGCTCCAGAGGGCCTTTCAGAGAGCCCATGAGATCAAAATTATTTTCATAACAAATTAAGATCCTAATTTCTAACATGGTAAATATCAATAGATATAACCCATATAAAAAAAGTTCTCTGAGATCCTCAGTAATTTTTGTGGAATCAAATCAACTTCCTTATTGTACTTGAGAAAGGTATTGTCAATCTGCTCTCTTACAGATTCACTCATCATTCCTACAACTTTCTAAACCAAAATATCCATCTCTATCCATTACTTCCCTATATGCATTGTCTTCCTTTCTTAGAATGTAAGCTTCTTAAAGGTAGGGACTACTTTTGTTTCTTACACTTGTATTCTCATTACTTATAATAATAATATTCCTCCCCCCAAAGCCTGAATGTTCTCTACTAGAGATGTTATATGGTTGCTATGTCAATCACCACTGAATAAGTGGATCACTTATTTAACTCCAAATTTATCTAAATGTGTTAATATCTAGTCTACACTTCCTCATCAAGTCCAAAGAGATACTGTTACAATCTACTTTTTTGCTGAAATACATTCTTATCTGTGTTAGTCTTCATCTGTCTGTCTATCAGGGACAGGGAGGGGATAGGGACTAGACCTGGAAAACTCACTAATGGAAACTCTTTCTACCAACCCAAGTTGGCATCTTTTCCATAATAGTTTTAGAGAACTGCTTAGAGAACTGAGAAGTTAAATGATTTGCTCAGTCACAAAATCAACATGTATCAGAGACAGAACTTGAACACAAGTTTCCTGGCTCCAAAGATGACCCTCCATCTTCTACTCTATGCTGCCTCTGCATTATTTGAGGAACTGTCAAATACTGAGTCAATAAGTGACATTCACACTTCTCTTACTAAATATTTAAAAATCATCCACTGATGATGCATTTTAGAGTTTTGCTAGGAATTGATTTCAAGCTCCCTGTTTTTTAATTTGAAAACTCTTCTTCTTTATAAAAAAAGAAAAAAAGAAGAAAAAAAGGGGGGGAGGACATTGTTCCATTTCCAGACTCGTGGTACCTCTTTGTCCTCCATAACGCCTCAAAGACCAGCAGTTGTTCAGCCATCACATTCTTTAAGTATCCTGGTGAGATGCCAGATATCTTGGGCTTCAGCGAGGAGAGATGCATGAACTCTCACTAGCTTTTCACTTATCATTCCACCCCTTTCTATTATTCCCAGTTTGGAAATCATTCTCCTTGGTGGGAAAAACAGAAGCAAAAAGTTGAGCTTTCCCCCTCATTCTTGGCATTTATCTTTCCATCTAGTTCACTGTGATCTTTTCTGATTTTTTCTCTTGAAGACAACATAACTCAGCCATGTGGATACCCCATTCAATGGCGAAGACCATGATTCCTGTCCATGTCTTCCCATAAATTTTCCAAAAAAGGATTTGCTCAACAAAAGAGATGCTTTTTTACAAGTCTTTTTACATCCCCTGGGTACCAGTACAGCAGGTGTCCATCTTGTTCTCACCAGCCCACCTCTCTTTGCTAGATAGGGAATCAGGAAAACCTGCATTCTAATCCAGCCTCGTGCACCTAAGCTATCCCATCCTGAGCAAGTCTGTTTCTCTCAATTTCTTCCCAAGGACAATTAGCACTTGCTTTCTAGAGTTACTACGGAGACCAAATGAGATAATATTTGCAAATCTAAAGTGACATATATATACACACACCCATCTCTCTCTCTCTATATATATATATAAATGCTAGTTGTTATTATACAACTCTTGTACACTAATCAAATTTAGTATTATTTCTTCTCCTCCACTACTGTCTGCTAAGTAACCAGCAATTTTGATTTATCTGAGCTGGTGATGCTTTCCTTATGAAAGACTTAATGTTGATTGAATTCAACTGGTTTTCTCTCATTTGCACTATTATAGCATCTCTTCTGAATTCACCCTCAGACACCTCATTTCTTCGTTCTGAGTACATCTTTGTAAAATTTGAGTTTGTTGATGAGTTTCCCATGTACATATTGTTCTTTCCCTCCCCAGGATCATTTTCACCTGTATCGCCTCCCTTGAGAGTCTCCCACCCTAGTTGAGCAGACTTCCTGGGTAGAATCTTAGGCCTTTGGGTTCTACCAATCTTTGGCCTGAAATCTTTGAAATCTATTTTCTCTAAGTTCAGGATGCTTCAGCCTCTGTCCATTGAGACATCATGACCTCTCTTTCTCTCAAAGTCTCTGTGTTTTCACTTTGTTAAATTTCTATTATGGGTCTGAATCAGGTCCACAGATGAAAATTGGTGCATATCAAGGATTTGTCCACTGTCTTATATCCTGTCCCTTCCCCCACCCATTCAACCACCTCTTTTAACAAGGAATTAAAAGAAAAAAGATGGAGAGAAAAAAAAAATCAAAACAGTGAAACTTTAAATGCAGTGTTCCATACCTGTGTGGTAGAAAGGGGGTGTCTTCCTAGGAACCAAGGTTCTTTTATAATCTCTGCTTTTTGGTATCCTAGCAGTTCCTTAGCAACAGTGGAGTTAACAAGTGATTTTTGTGTCCTCTGACCTCACCTTCTAGGTCTGGTTCCAGAACCGGAGGGCCAAAGAGAAGCGGCTGAAGAAGGACGCTGGACGCCACCGCTGGGGCCAATTCTACAAGAGTGTCAAAAGGAGCCGGGGAGGCAGTAAGCATGAGAAAGAGAGCTCTGCAGAGGACTGTGGGGTTAGTGACAGTGAGCTGAGCTTCCGAGGTGAGCAGAGTCACACGGGCAAGGCCCGTGGGGTGAGGGAGGCCTCCTGGTGCAACAGGAGGAGCCACACTGGCCTGGGTGTCAGGAGACCCGAGTTCTAGCCTTGGTGCCCTGCCCAGCAGTCACTTTGCAGATTCCCGCTTCCTTGAAGAAGCACGCCTTCACGATTTAGCTAGGCTGGGGGGGTCAGTGTGGGCTTGCATGTTCAGGAATGGTAGAAGAAGGGCAAAAGGGGAGAGGGTGGATGTGGCCACGAGGTCCTGCAGCTGAAAGGGAAACGTGGTGCTAGTGGTGGCAGGAGTGCTGGAGCCCACCCACCCTCCACTCCAGCTCTCTCAGGGACTTTAGGGAAAGTCACTTCTTTACTAGTGTGAATTAGGCTGCCAATGTATTTGAAAACAAACTCCAAGAGACTTGAGGACTTTGTTTTGTGACCCATCTTTGTGCAGTATAAGAGAGACCTCTAGACAGAGGCATCAGTGGGCCTTCTGGGGGAATCACTCAACCCTTGTCTTAGTTTTTCATTGGCCTGGTCCCAAGGTGAGGCAGCCTACCCTCTGGGATCAGCTCCACAGAGAGGAATGATCTTTCACAGGAACAAGCAGTGCCCCTCAGCTTTCCTAGATGAGGTCACTTAAGGACTAAGAGGATAACTTTCCTTACTCAAGTTTATGCTTAATTCCCAGAAAGTATTTATCCTAAGGAAAAAACCTAGGGTCAACAGGAGACCTCTCTGAGATCTTAGTAATGCTATTATTGTTTTTGCTCTCTGAATGTCTTATTTATTCTTTTATTATCATCTCTATACCGATTAGTCCCAGATCTATCTATTTAGCCCCAGGCTCCCTCCTAAGCTTTCACTATGTATCACCAAGTGCCTATAGGGCATTTTGAACTAGATGTCCTGGTGGCACCTCGAACTCAACAAGTCCAAAGCAGAACTCATTATTTTTCTGCAAAAGGCACCTCTCTTCCTAACTTCCTCATTATTATTATTTATTGTTGTTGTTGAGGGTACCACCACTTTTCCAGTCAGGCAGGTTCACAATCCTAGAGCTATTCTCAATTCTTAAGTCAAACCCCTCCCCCCACCCCCCTGCCATTCTTTTTCCAGTCAGTTGCTAGGTCTTGCTGATTCTCTATCTCTCATGTCCATCTCTGTCTCTGTGCGTGTGGCCATCATCTTAGTTCAGGCCCTTACCACTTCTCACCTGGCCATTATAACAGCAATAATTACTCAGTTTTCACAGTCTCAAATACTTTTTCCAAACTATTCCCGAAGTGATATTCCTAAAATACAGTTGATGTTCCTGCTCAATGAACTACAACGATTCCTTTTTACCTCTGGGATCACGTACAACCCTCTCTGCTTGACGCTGCACTTAGGATATACTGCTTTCCTTCACTCACTCTCTGCTCCAGCCTTCCTGGCTTCCCTCCCTCCCCCCCCCAAAACTTTCCATCTCCTGTTTTTGTGCCTGTCTACGAGCCATATCCTGTGCCAGGAATGCCCACCCTCCTTACCTCTGCCTCCCAGAAACTTTCGTTTCCTTCAAAATTCAGCTGAGAGGCCACTACATGAGGCCTTTTCTGACTACCACCCTCTTAATTATCCTGTACTTGCCATGTATATATTTTGTATTTACTTATCTGTACCTGTTATCCCTTTTGTAGAATGTACGCTCCTGAGAGCAGAGACTGTTTCATTTATGTCTTTTTATCCCTAGTGCCTGGAACTGTGCCTGGCACACAGCAGGCACTTAATAAATGCTTGTTGACTGAGATGTAACATGGTCCTGGACTGCTTTTACTATCTACACCTGAATGGTGTTTTCTCCCCTCTGTATAACCAACAAAAGCCAGGAAATCAAAACACTTCCTTATCCTGGAAGAAATGTAATCCTACATAAGTGGAGCCAGCTCTAAGGGCAGGCAAGGCAGGCCCCCAACGTGGGGTCTACCATGTGGAAGAGGGGAACACTACTAGGGCTACTTGTGAGTGTCTTGTTTTATCAAAGAGCCAGGAAATTCTGCCCTCAGTGACACTTAATTAAAATGAAAAGTCCATTTGCATGTGTGATAATAAAGGCTCCAAATGAGTGTGGAGGGTAAGACTGAGTTGAGGTCCATGCAGAACGAGGGGGCTGCTTCCCAGTTTCAGCACTTGGAATATCCTCCTGGTAATTATGTCAGGTTTGAACTCAACTCAACAAACATTTATCAAGTGCTTGCTGTGTGTAAGACAAACAGAAAACATAGGAATAATAGTCCCTGTCCTCAAGAAACTTCTATTTGGAGATCACAAAACACAAAGTTTCCCACTGTTATTTGGCTAAAATGGGCTACTGTGCCTCTGCCCACCCTTCAGGGGCCTAGGGCCTCTGAGAAGATAAGCCAGGGCCCCAGGGCTGCTGCTTTGGTTCTCTGGAGCCTCCAACAGCCTCGTGGTGTGGGGCTTGGTGAATACATGCCTTGGTAGGGACCAGGTGGGTTTGTCCAGGCTCCAGGATGAGCCTCATGTGGGTGTCCTGCTGCCAAGGGACTGGCAGTGTGGCAGCTGGAGTCCTTGTGCTTCTCTTTCTCTAGCGGGCTCTCCTATCTCATGAAGAGCTGGGAGCCACAGGGTAACTGGCGTCCGTCATTAAATCTCCGTTCTTTTATCCACAGAAGATCAGATTCTCTCAGATCTCGGCCACACCAATAGAATTTATGGCAACGTGGGGGACGTTGCAGGCGGACAGTTAATGAATGGGAGCTTCTCCATGGATGGGACAGGACAATCCTATCAGGACTTGAGGGACGGGAGTCCTTACGGAATTCCCCAGTCTCCATCTTCCGTATCATCCCTGCCATCCCACACTCCATTACTCAATGGGCTGGATTACACGATGGACAATCATTTGGGAATCGTTGCACATGGAGGGCAGGGAGTGACCCAGACACTGAGAGTCATGACTGGGGGGCCCACCTCGGATATCTCTACAGGAAGCAGTGTTGGCTACCCAGACTTCCCGACCAGTCCAGCTTCTTGGCTGGATGAAATGGATCATCCTCCTTTTTAAGTGACTCTGCTCCCTTGTTTATTCTTCTGGCCTGAGAGTCCATTCAAGTATCTAGAGACAAATATACTTTTCATGGATAACAGATGCACCACTATGAATTTCCATTATTTTCAATGGGAGTTCTCCACTGATTCCTGGAAGGTTGTATTGCGATAATCCTAGGGTATTGTTCTATGAGGTGGGAGCAGAGGATTCCTTCAGGAACAGCATGGGGAATGGATATGCTTGGCTCTGTGAAGAGAGCCTAAGGAATGCTGACTTGGTTCTTCCCCTCCTTCCCCACGCTTAGAAGCTTTGGCTGTGTCCATTACTCTGGAAGCACGTGGGAATGTGACTGCTCTGGGAACCCCACTTCAGCTGGTGTGTTTTCATTGAATGCTTCCCAAATCATTGCCTTTACTAGGAAATGAGCTTCTTGTAGCAGACTCAGTGCTCCCTAAATTAAAAATTCTTTCTGGGCCAACATCACCGAAACCTAAGTTTGGAGGTACAGTCATGTGTTCCCAAAGTCACTGGAAACAATGACTGCCATCATTTAATAGCAAAAACACTTCCATTTTTGGCGTGAAAAGATGACTTCTCCCCTCTACTTGATTATGTCAGTGTTTATTTAAACAAACAAATCATGAACATGTTCTTAGATTTGTCCTTTGGAGATGGGAAATGACTACCAGATTGACATCTGGATATTTTTTTAGCCCCTGACTGGGATAATCTTATTCACAAATATCACTCCCTTTACAAAGGCTGCAAATTAGAAAGATGAAATGCTAAACTATGGAGCCAACAATTTAGAAAGACAATCAGAGGAAATAAATGTTGGTGAAGATAGATTCTGAAAATGTAGTCAGCTCAGCCCTATTGACTAGCATAAGATTTACTTGGAGGGACAGTAATGCAAAGAGGCAAAGAGGCAGTACTATATTTAAAGTGCATTTTGAGTTGAGATTTTAGGGTACCCTTGTGGATAAACCCTATTTAAAACATGAGCCTTTTGCAACACTAAAAAGCCATGCTGGTCCTTTTACATAAATGTGATTTGTTCAATGTTTCACAATTAGATTGGCATCCTAAAAGTGATAGAATGTGAATGCTCGGTTAAATCTTGTATTTCATGGGGGGGTAAAATAGGAATCACACATGTAACTTTCACTAAAAGACCCAAAGAAACCTAGCTTGTCATTACATCCATTTCTTTTGAGGGTTCCTGACTGTTGCACTAATGCAGCATATCATTAAAATTGTATCTGGGCTCATCCTAGGTAAGGTTGTTCATCTGCCAGGTATAGAATTGAAAGCATCCCTAGGGTAACCTGGTCTTGCAACAGCACAACATAAATTAGGAGAAAAGGGGAAGATCAAATCCTGCTTTATAAGAACCCCAGCCCATGGTAGACACCATTGTGAAGAAATGGCAGCTTCTGACGTGCTTATTGATGATAAAGCTCTTTATATGTGAGCTGAAATTCTTTTAGATGGTTTCCTACCTGTCAGCTCGGGAGACAAGGGACACCACCCCACTCGCTCCCATCTTCCCATTCGGTGAGTGTTTCTGGCTGCTTCATAGCTGCTACACGTTCTAGACATAAGAAAGCAATAAGGCATAGTTTTGTTCGGTGTTAACCCAGGGACCAAGAAGTCCACAAGCTCTTTCTTATCTGAATGGCTCTTCTAGGGTAGATTACCCATGGAGGCATTTGGAAGGCTGGGAACAGTCCCAGAACCTAGTTCTGAATCCTGACTTCCTATCGCAAGTGGCAAATGACTTATTCTGACTTCCCTTTCCTCAGTTATAAAATGAGGGGGTTGTAATAGATGACTTAATAGGTCCCTCCCAGCTCTATAACTATGATCCTATGACAGAAAGAAAATAGACATGTGGGAGGCAGAGGTCCAAGTCCTTTTTGTGTCATGAGCCGAGCCCATTTAACAGTCTGGAAGTCTATAGACCCTTCCTCAGAATGATGTTTCCTAATGTATAAAATAAAACTCACAACATCACAAAGATAGTCAATTATATTAATATAATTGTCAAAATACTAAAAAAAAAATCCTCTTTCATGGGCCTTATGTTTCGAATCCCTAAGTCTAAAAAGAAATAAGCAGGTTTATCCTTTGCTTCCATATTCTTTAAAAACTCCTCTTACCACAGCCCTTGTGACTGTTGAAAGCAGGTCATATCCATGACTGTGTAGTAATACTTGTTCTCCAAGGTCAGGGACCAAATGTGCTATTGTCTCAATGGTTATTTTTTTTTGGTGGGAGGAGGGAGGAGGCAAGTCAGGGAATAGAGGGGGCCGCAAAAGACATTATTCCTTAGATTCTATGTGCACCAATGATGTGTTTTACACTGAGAATTTCTAAGCAGTGTGGATGCCTAGTTTTTGTTTTTTTCTCCTTTTTGTAAAACAGAACCTTGGCTACCATATTTTTAGGAGAATATAGCAAAAGGGAAACTCTGAATATCTTTCACAGTCCTTAGCAGGCTGCAAAGGTTGTGTGAGTTGGAATCAAAGGCCCAAGGGCCCAGATTTTTTCAACACTGGCACGAGGGATTTCCTTTAAGAATCAATTTTTTCCAGAGCTAATTAGCATAATTTGGAAAACCAACTGGGATGGGGTTTAAGCAAGCCTCATAGTAGCACCAAACTCAGTGGTTGAAGACTGCCAGTTTTGCTGGTTCTTCAAATCTGCTCAGCTCACCCTCTCTTAAGACCCACTGGAACACCCTAAGGAAATAGTGCAAGTTTGGGGGGCACTGGCAGAGCAGCCTGCTCTTCTTTTGATTTATGGCACTTCCTGGAAGTTAGTTTATTCATCATGGCATCTTTTCTTTTGCTCAGAAATTCTCATGAAGTAACAAAGAAAATTTAAAAACTGATAGGTTTAAAAAAAAAAACTATTTAGATGGCATGGTGAAGTCATCCTGTTTTTCAAAGCACATGTTGGTAGCCCATCCAAAAAAACAAAAAAAAAACAAAAACAAACCTATGGTTGGTGTTTCAAATAGATCTCCTTTTTGGTGAGCTGCTGTTGCAATAGATATGAAGGTGTCACTTTATGTCCATCCAAATGTACTTAACTTTCTCAGTTATTGTAGGATAGGGCTTCTAAATCTTCTTTGGGTAATGGACCCCTTCAATAATTTGATGCAGTCTATTGACCCCTTCTCAGAAGGACATTTTTGAATGCATAAAATACGTTGGATTACAAAGGAAACCAATTATGTCCAAGGAACTGGCAAAAATAATTTTTTTAAGTTCATAGATCCCAGGTTATAGAGCCTTGTACTTAAGGGAAAAAATGGGAGGAAGGGCTAATAAGAGGCAACATTCTGATTTTCTTATAGACAGAAGTCTATATGGTTTAGCAGCTTGTTCTTTTCAAGATGTTATACCATTGAAAAGTCTTCCCTTGCTTACACAATGGACTGATTTTAAAAAAATCAAAGGGATACCATCCAAAAATATTGACAGTATTTGGCTCTGTTCTTCGCTCAAAGGGAACAATTACCTAGTGCCCATCATCTTCAGCATTTGGCTAAAAGTCTACATAGAAAGTTTGTCACATACTTATTAAACTCCAGAAGTTTCCAATGGGTAGATGTTATTTTTAAAAAAGGGAGAGGGACAAAGCAAGGGATAGGGAAGTTATTAAGGTCTATGAAAGAAAATAATCTAAGGGACAATCTGGCCCAGGGTTCACTGTGAATGACTATTTGAGGAATGTGTAGGAAAGAAAATATCCCATTCTCAGGCTCAATTATTCACAAACTTCTATGTATATCTGCTATCTTGTTAGCAACTGAAGATTTCAGATTTTTAGCTAAAGCTGTTAATGGCTCTACTGGGCTGATATCTGGCCCCTGCAATTCCTTGTTCAGGAATTCTGACATGCATTTGATTACATATCTTGCTGACCCCTCAGTTCTCACGATGGATATTGCCACCCACCCCAAGCCATCCAGCGAAGGCTGGAAGAGTTGTGGAGGCTCATTTTGAAGCATTGCACTTTAAAAGTTGGAATCTATGAGATGAAGACGAATTCAATTAAGCGGAAATGAGTTTTGTTTTATTGCCTGCTGAAGGGCTCTGGGCATGCTGAAAGCTAAATAAAAAGCACATCACTGGCACATGCTTACTCTCTCTCAGATTGGTCAATTGGCTTTTTTTTTTCTCCCAGAAGTTGTTCTATTGGCACTGACACAGCAACTGAGACAAAAAAAAGAGAGAGCTCAGCAAAGCCACTTCATCCTCATTCACCCTGCTTGGTAGGACCAAACTGAAAGCACATAGCTCGTTTTATGATCCTAGCCCGGTGAAGGAGACAGCTGGCTGTCAGCCAAGGCATCAATCCCTCATTCACTCAGCTAAGCTGGGCAGGTTTCAGAGTGCAGGCTGTTTTTTATGTCCCAGGTGGACAAGAAAGATACCCTCCACGTTCCTATAGCTGCCCACCTGGTTAGAGATCCTATCACAACTTCCCACTCAAGAGCAGCATCCAGCTGAGCAAAGGTAGGTTCAGGGTTGCAGGATCCCAGGTGCCACATGGCTCTGAACTTGATTCCCAAGCTCTCCTATCCCTAAGCTCTTGATTATCACTCTTACCTTTCACAATGTAAATTTTGTACAGTTAAGAAAAAAAAAAAGTCATTTCCTGAGGGAAAAAAAGAAAAAAAAAAAAAAAGATCCCGCCTATCCTTATTTATTCCCATGTGTCTTTGGGTTAACAGAAGCCAGTGAGTTTGTTTGTAACCGCCTCCTGTGCGTTGGCATGAGATGTGTATGGTAACACTCTATGTAAAATAAATATGGAAAGTTCTTAAGAACCATATTTGTCTGGCTTTTTATTCACTGTTGAGATAAGAGACTAAAACAGCAGAGTCAGAAACATCCTTTTGTCACTGAAAAAGAGAAACCACAAAATGGTCATATTTCAAGGGAAATCATAAAACATCAAGACTGCTTTTGATCTTTATATTCACAGTGATTTATGGTTTCCAAAACTCACATAACCTGCAAATTTCAAGTATGCTCACTGGACAGTAAGACAGAAGAGCAGTTGCAGCCCAGGATATGGAATCAGAAGGTCAAGTTCATGACCAGGTAGTCAGTCAGTCCTGTGCTCTCCCAGGCCCCTGAGAATGGTGAGAGACACTTAAAAATCACAGGGATAAATGGTAGTTAGCTAAATATTGAAACTTATAAATTTCTGCCCTGACAGAGAAGAGTGCATTTGAGTGGGGATAGGAGAGTCCACAGGGCTCTTCAAGAGGATATTTAGCAAGTGAGCTGCCCCTTCTCATCTTCTTGTATAAGCTTTCCTAGAAGCCTCTAGGATGCAGGTTTCTTCCTTTAGGGAGGCTTTATTAGTATGCAGGACTTGTAGTATAGCTGGAAATAAGAGCAGCAGAGACACTTTCATCAATAAAATCTTTTTTGATTAAAGTCAGAGCATTTCGCTAGAGTTGGGCTCTAGTCTGGGAAAAATAAGTGGGTGCTTTTTCCTCTTTTAATTGCAGTTTTGCCCCTGGGATGAGACAAGGTCCTGATAAAAAGAAAATTACTTCATGTCCATCCTCAAAACGAAGTAGCTTCAATCTCCAAAAGGTGGCTACACTCAGGATGCTAAACAAGAGGCAGATATGCAGGCCACAAAATTCCAACTCTGCCACGAATTACTGTCCGGCTTTGAGCAGGGCTCTTTCCCACCTCGCATTCCTCCCAATCTGTTTTAAAAAGGGAGCAGGAGGCCTATTACCTACCTAAGTAGGGCCAGCTTTCTATAAAGGGCTGAGGGTGCTTATGAAGCTCTTTGATCGTATTATAGGACAATAGGCCCTTTGACGAATATTCCATTTGTGTCCCCAAGACTTTATCTAGCACTGCTGGCACATAGGAGAGGGTTAACAAACACTTCTGTATCAGTCTATGCTGGTACTAGAAATACCAAGGCAAAAATGAAAGCTCCTCTCCTTGAGGAGCTTATATTCTATCTTCCACTGGAGGCAAAATAAACAGCACACATGCACACAGAGGAAACAAAATACAAATTATTTCCAATTTAGCTCCAATAGGAAGGGGAGCTTGCTAACAATAGGGCAGGGTTTCAGAGGAAACAACAGAAGGGTAAGATATTCAGATAGGACACAGGCAAAATGGAGTAGGAGTGCTGGGTCGGGAAAGGAGCTTCGGCCTAGGTAGCCTACTGGCCCTGAATTCAGACTTGGGTTGCAAAGATTATGAATGAGCCATTGGGCACCATCTTTATAGGAGAAATGGTAATGTTGATTTGCTCCTGAGCCAAAGGTGGAAGGAGGGATGGAGGGGACACGTGAGAAGCCAATAGTGCAGATGATAAGTCCCTGGTGCAAAATCCTTCACCTTGCAGCATTTTTTTAGTTTATTAGATTACCAGACAGCACTGTTGGGGCTGCCAAACTGAGAGGAGAGGGATGAAAAAACAAGAAAATATATTTGTAGCAATTTGATGGCTAGAGCTCCTAGAACAATGATAACCAAATAAAAATTTTATTATAAAGTGTGGTGAAAATTTGAACTGCTGATAATAGTTTTAAGTTTAGTTTCCTAATCATGAGACTGTTGTTTCCTCTGGAACCCTGCACTATTGTTAGCAATTGCTAGACTGTCCAATGAGTCTGCTGAGATTTCTCCTTCAGGTAACCTAGGGGCTTTGGCTTATGTCGTAACCAAAGCATTGTTTAAACACTAGACTATCTTTACTGGCTGACCCACACATGGAATGCTCTCCTTCCTGGAATCCTTAAAGTACCAGCTAAAATCTTACCCTCATGACAGTCTTCCCTCTATAATCTAAAAGGGATTTTATCGAGTATATTGTTTGTACACCTCTGTCTTCATATGAGCTCTTAAACAGGAGGATTTTTTTTTGAGAGGGGCAGTGTGGGGAGAACACTTTATATATACTCAAAATTTAGCACAGTGCTCTGGCATACAACAAAGCCATGCTTGTGGATGACACCACCTGATCCACTGCTCCAAGAAGAACCCACTGAACTACATTCTTAAGACGTGCCACTTCCACATTTGGACATGACATTTACTCCAGAATTTTGTGTCCTCAATTAACAGAAGGTGATCTGGTAGGAGAAGCTGAATGGTGCACTGGAAAGTGTTATTCTTAGATTGGAAGGCCTGGGCACCCATCATGATCCTGCCACTCCTTAATTATATGACCTTTGAGAAATCACCACCTCTCTGATCACCAATTTCTTCATCTGCAAGTAACCAGCACTACTTTTAGTATTATTACCTTTTGTCTATTTAAGATCTGTTCTTGAGTAGTTTGATTTTCAAAATGAAGGGATCTCAAAAGGGCAGTTACTAGTGGAGGGTAGAGAATAACTGGATGGAGAAAATTGTATCAGCTTGGAGCCTCAGAACTCAGTAGGACTGAGATGGAGGGCTCCTGTCAGCTTCTGTTTCTCTCCAAATCCTTCATTTTCTGTATCAGCATTTTACCCAGCCAAAAGGAGAGGGATGAAGACAACTTAAAATAGTAGATAAAAGGACAGTAGATAAGTACTATATAGAGTAGATAGAAGACTTGGGTTCCAGTGATGCCCTGAATACATACCAGCTCAATGACTATGATCTGAGCTTCTTTATTTCTGTGTTTTTAGGTGACAAGAACAATTACCAATAAGCATCGGTATAAAGTTTCCATACCTAAACTCTAAGGACCAAGAAATCTAAATAGGTGGATGGGGAATCAAGCCCTAAGGCAGACCAAAAGCAAATTCAAATAATTGGAAGGTCCTTTTGCCATGTCCTTTTTCACTTTTTTGTGGTGGTGATGGTGATTTCTACTTTGAAATGGAGATTACTTTTGTTCTAATAGTTGCCTAGCACAGCCTCTGACAAATAGTAGGTGCTTAAATTGGAGAATAGAACCTGTCACAATGATTGACACAGGGAGACCAATTATACCTGGTGATTTTCTAGAAGAAGCAAGCATGTTGTGAATGTCATAATTCAGGTTGGCATTGGTTTGAATCTCTAAGGTCCATTTAAATTCTGAGATTTGATTTCATGAACCTGTTTCTTTGGACTGGAATAAAATGCTTTCTATGAGTTCAGTTTCGAACCTATTTGAAAACAACCATCCTTTAGGGTCTAAATACTATAATTTTAATTCCTTTCTTCTTTGAAGAATGTCATTTTAGTTCCATTTTAGCATATAAAATTCACTATTCTTTTCCCCCACAAAGTCCCATAAGATGGGCAGAAGAAGTAAATAACTAAACCGACTGAGCGTTGGGAATTTCTTCTGTTGCTGAACATCCAATTGAAAAGTAAACATCAAGCTGCCATTTTGCCCTTTGTGCAGCAGAAATATGATGGGTGAGAGAGAAGGAAAAAAAAAAATCGATGCTTATAAAATAGGACCAAAATCATTAAGAAGAGGGAAAATTTTATCATCATGCTTCTAAGAGGGGTAATAAAAATATACCACTAAAACTATTAAATAAAGGTCTTTTAAATGATCAGCTTTTGCCCTAGAAAGAGTATATCACATACTTAAAGGAAAACCAGGTCCAGCTGATTCTGTGCTTTCAACTTTCCAGATCTCTTCAAATAAGGAATTTCTTAGGATTTTTTTTTTTTTTTTTTTACATTTGGTCTCTTTCCTGCTTGCTACCTGGACCCTATCTAAAAAGAAGTTATCAGACCTCATACCATGAATTCTGGGGTAATTTCAGGCAAGGTCGAATTGACCTCATCCCTAAATCCCAGGCCAATTTTACTGTCATTCCTCTTTGCAATCTACTCATGAATCTCCTGACTTTCTTACCATGCCACAGTAGCCTTCTCACCCTGTAAGTTCATGCCACCTCTGTTAATTCCTTTTTGTGGTTGGTTCTTCCTAGAAACTCAATTTTTATGAAAGTGCTCAGACTAACCCTCTTCATTACTCGCCAGGGATTTGCTCCTGATTTTCTATACCGTGCTCTTCTGTGGGTATCTTCCCTCTCAACCCTTTTCAGCTTCTTTTTTTACAATGTCTTTCTCCTTTAGAATTCAAGCTCTTGAGTTTTTTTCTCACTAGCATCTGTATTCTTATGGTTTTAATATAGTGCATGGTACATAGTAAATATCTATTATCATCAAGTATAATGCTTCTTCACTCAATCCAGGCTGGAAAAATTCCTAGGATATTTACTTCTAAAACAGAATGAAACTGAACAAAAATGATATTCTTGCTGTAGCAATATATGCAGTTAAACCAGGCCACTTAACTTTCTGAAACATTGTTAACAATGGGAATTTTTTCAATCCATTTCTGTAACAGCAATTTTTTTTATTAGAAATTGAAAACATTATTTACTAATATAAAACATGGATCCAAATGGGTTTCAGACCATGCCCTGGTAAAATCATGGGCATGGGTTAAACCATACGACCAAGGCATATGAAGGTTTTGGTGGAAGTCTCCATATACAAGAATAGAAAGTGCAGGTGATGGTTTGAGGTATTTCAGGCACCTGGAACAGTACTTTTATTTCAGAAAGACAGCTATTTGTCAATTCTTTGTCCCTTTGTAATTCTCTGAAACACAGTGTGATCAAGGAAAGTTGCTCTGAGATATTCCTTCTTGTTATCTGCTTACTGTCAGTTGCAATGTCCAGCAGTCTGCAGTGACCTAGGAAGATATTCTTGCTTTGTAGCAGATACCTGCAAAGACTAGGGCTCATTCAAGTTGGAGCGAACACTATAAAAAGGAACCCTATTACTGGTGAACCAGGACCCTTTATACTCAGCGTGTGTTGGCTTTATATTTTTTAATCATTTTAACATTTAATGCTTCTCAATTAAAGTGATTTCCTAGAGTGGATGCCAAGCTTCATTTAGAATGCGCATTAACCACTTTCGTATCGGTAGTTAAAGGCACTGAGGGATTTAAACAGCAATCCACAAGTCTGTTCAGTAAAGGTTTGGTGGAATAAAGCAGATTATAAACAATAATATATGTCTCTCTTTTCTTTTTTTGGAAGGGCTCCAAACTCACAAACAGGGCTAAAGTGCTATAAACATATCCAGGACTAAGCTTTGAGCTCCACAAATGTACTTCATGAAAGCTATGGGCACTGGTCAGGCCACTTTTCATCCAATGTGTGTGTGTGGGGGTGTATTTTAAAAGAAGATTTTATTACGCAAAATGTCCATCAAGCTGAACTTACCTTCCAAATATTAAAATGCAAACCCTGATTGCCACATAAGTGAGAGAAATAAATCCTGGCTCTGGTGCAAAGGATGAATGAGTTGCTGCTACGAAGGTCACTTCCCTTTTCAACATCCCACAAGTGCATAGCCACTATATAGGTTAATTTTAGGATATGTTATTACCTCACACCAAAAGAGAAACGGGAGGTAAACAAACCCATGAGATTCAGTCTGGGGAGGAACCTTTGGCTCTCTAGTTTTGTGTTTATAAATGAGTAGCTTATGTCTTCATCTTATTTCACAGATTCTAAACCATCTTTTAACTTCATTGTAATCTTGGTGGCCCCAGAAATGAGGAGCTATCCCCAATAATTACCCTTTTGGGGACAGTTGGGAAGGAAGGTAGCATAGGCACAAGAAGGGACTTGGGTAATGGCTTTATTATCGATCTTGGCAAGTCCTTTATTTCTTTGAGCAGCAAGCTAGTGTGGAAGATGGGCTGGAGATGGGAGAGATTTGGGTTTGATTAATGTCTGACAATAAATATGAGTTGAGTGATTCTGAAACAAGCTATTTTTGCTTTTTTTAAGTCTTAGTTTCCTCACCTGGAAAAAGAAATGGGATCCCAACAATATGGACTTCACAAGTTGCTGCAAAGAAAGCACCTGGTCAACTCAAATGTGCTTTTAGGAGTGACTTATGAAATCATGGCTCCATTCGTTCCTAATTGTGTGTGACTGTCAGTGTGGTAAATGGTGAATAGTAAAAGGACCTGGGATCCTATCCCACTTCTGATGCTGTAGGTAATCTTGAACAAGGCATTTAACTTTCCTGGGTCTCAGTTTCCTCATTTGGAAAATGAGTGTGGAAGAGTGAAAGATAGCTTTTCAGGTCAGTCACAACCTCATGAGTCTGCTTCCTTTTCTATAAATTGGGGTATTTATATTACATCTCAGGTTTGTTGTGAAGCTCAAATAAAACAATGTATGTAAAGGTACAAACATGTAAAATGTTGTAGAAATATAGTGTTTTTGTTTAGGAAGAAAATAAGTATGGTGAGAACCAATATTAGCAATAAGATAGATTCAGCATTGGCCATAAAACGTACATCTAAATCACATAAGCCAGCACATAACTTTGAGACAACCATGCATGTATTTCTTGTTACTCTATCCTAATGTGGCCTTCTAGGTACAGTAGGCCTTCTACAATAGCTGACTTTAGAAATGTCTAACTTTTAGTTAAAGAGAAGGTATTCAGCCTGCCTTTATGTAATGGCATTTATTTTTTGGGGAAAATAACATATAAAACAGTGAAAACAAAATACTGAAATTCACTTGATTAAAAAGATATAATTACAAACGGGAAAATTCTGGAGTATATGTTTTACCTCATAAGGACAGCCCTTATCATGATGATTTGTAATTTTCTGACTTGGAGGTAAAAGGAATATTTCAAGATGTGATGACTAAGGATTAGGTCCAATTGATTTCTCCTTGCTTAATGCCAATTAATAGATCATTTTAAGATTCATCATTATTTGTGTATATTAAACTGTAGACAAAGATTAGAACTAGTAGGTCTACATATTCTTGAGATTGTTATTCTAGAAAGGGCATTGTTTCTCTTTATTTAAAACTTGTACTTGATAATACTTTCTCATCTTTCAATATGTTAACTGGCCTTTTATGCTATGGATGAAAATCTATAGTTCAGCCATTATGAAATGGCACTGAAACAATTAAAAGATAACTGAGTCAATGCTTCAAAAAATCATGAATCATTTTATTACCATCACAACTTTGTATAATTTTTTCTAAGAAGATCAAACTCTAAATTGACTACATCTTCTAATTCTCATTTTGAAAAATATATTAAAAATTTCTTATGATGGAAGCAACAAATAAGAAAGGGGTTTCAGATCTGAAGAGGCTACACTATGAGCAAAGTAGCACTTTCTTATATATCACTTTGCATCTGGAAACATGATCTCATCTACAGCACCTACAGCATGATGGCATCCCTGCAAAGTATTTTAGAGGGAGTTTACTACAGAGAAAAGTACAATGCCATGCTAATATAGCCAAGTGTAGGCCACTTTAAACTACTTAATAAAGATTGTAGGGCATGATGACATGCCACAAGGAACTTTTGCTATATAAAATCTAAGTCAAGTTAAAAACTAGGCAAAGGTTTTTCAGGTGAACAAGGGACAAAAAAAAAAAAAGCTGGACTTGGGATCTGGTTCCTTTTATTTTGATCAATATTTTAACAACTCAAACAAAATCACCATAGGAAAAGGAATTTAATATGTACCTAGAATGTGGGCTATTTCCCTCATTCTCCTATGAAAAATGCAATTTGTTTAATGAGGGGACTTTAATTTAATATAGATGCTGGATAAATAAGATGCCAACATTTCAGTTTAAAAGAAAAATACCTAAAATTTTTTATATTGTTGAACAGTTGAAACAGTGTCTATTACTTAAGCCTCCAGCAAAAAAAGTTCAGCTATGCTGATTTTCTAGACCTGATACATTAATCCTCAAAGATGCTGCAGTGTCCAGGACATGGAACAATAAACCACAGCCAAGTAGTTAAAGCTGGCAGGAAGCAAAGAAATACCTATTTAATAAAAAGGTTCACTGGATAATAGCAACCTTTTAGCTAGAAAATGCTGAAACATTAAAAAAAAACAACTAACAGATGATTCTCTGCTTCTAATGCTACACTACTGGCTAAAGAGATTCAGACAGAATTATTTGATGTTTCACATAAAATATGTGGGAAATGGCCTATAATTCTCACATCTTCATTAGAGACATGGTTATATTTTAGATTTAACTCTGAATTATGTTCTAATATTCATTTATTACAAAAAGATTATTTTTGAGAGATCTTATGAAACATTCTGAACTAACATTATAGAACCAATTCTCAATTATCTATGGCAGTGGTGGAATATTCATACAATCCTCATACTATATCCTCTGCTTAGAGTGTCCTCTTTCCCTTTCTTCAATATTTTTAAGGCTTAAACATCATTTAAAGCTCAATTAAATGCCATTTCCCTCTTGAAATCTTCCTTAACCTTTTTCCCTTATTTGTAACTGTGATATACCTTTCTTGTAATAACATTTATTACAACTATATTTAGCAGCTAGGTGGTACAGGTGGATAGAATGCTAGGCCTGGAGTCAGGAAGACCTGAATTCAAATTTGACCTCAGAAAACTTATTAGCTGTGCAACCCTGGGCAAATTTCCTTATCTGTCCAACGAGGAAGTGGCAAATTATTCCAGTGCCTTTACCAAAAAAAAAACCCCAAATGGGATCAGGAAGAGTTGGACATGACTGAAATGGCTGCCCTACACAGCTATATCTATAATTTCTTTGTCTAAGTCAAATTTTTTATCTCTACCAGCAACCTGCATAGTAGTCTGAATATTGTATGTATTTATTATTTATTGCACAGTATTATGTTTTAGAGTTGGAAGGGACCTTGGTGATCCATTTAGTCTAACCTAAAACTATAAGGAACCCTTACTATAATATAACATTTGACAACTGGTCATCCACTCTGCTTGAAAACTTCCAATGGGGGTTTAGAGGGAGAGAGAAACTACCTTCTAAGGAAACTCAATGTTCTGGGGCAGCTCTGATTGTTTGGAAGCTTCCCCCTAAAATCAAGTCTAAATTTTCTTCTTTTGCAATTTCTACTCAGTGATTCTGGTTCTACCCTGAGGCCAATCAAAACTCATATGATTCTTCTTTCACAAAGCAGCCCTTTAAATACCTAAACATTATTAACATGTCCCCTTTGAATCTTTTCTTTTCCAAGCCAAACATTTTTTGCTATCTTTATATAATACCAATTCAAAGCTGTTTTTGCTGTCTTTTTCTAGATATTCTCTAGCTTATCAACCTCTTCCAACTATGACCAAAAACTGAACACAGTATTAAAGATGTATGACTAATACAGAGTAGAGAAGGACTGTCACTTCCTTACTCCTAAAAATTATGTCTTTCTACTTCAAACCAAGATGTCATTAACTTTTTTGGATGTCACACTACACAGCTACCATGTATTGACTTTACAACCCATGAAAATTCAGATATTTTTCATATAATCTATCTACCATACTTTCACCTTCCCACACTCATATAGTTGAATTACATAATAAGTGATTAATAAATGTCTGTTGGATATATTACCAATTTCTTGGTGTAATCACAGTTCTGATTTTTTAATAATCCATAATTCATAGTCATAGAATACTGGCATTTGAAATTGTATTTTTAAAATTTTGTTTCAGGGAGAATTTGGGGGTCATTGAAAGTGTCACACTATTTCTCAGATAGAACCCAGCATCTCTTCCTCCCATTCAATTCTATACCCAATTTATTATCCATTTGGAATGTTGGTCTAAAATATATGAGCTATTAAACCCTTATCAAGACATTTGCCTGAAGAGCTCTTGGGTACTACCCAAAGCCAGAGAAGTAGCTTTAGGTCGCTTGTGGTTTTACAATTCTAGATCCAGATTCAGAAAGTTGATGTTGGTGACAAAATATATTCTCTATAGACATACAGAATATGTATTTTCCTTGACAATCCACTTGGATTGTGATTGTAAAAACTATCACAAGTCCACAAAAAAAATTTCTAACTTTTTAAATAGTGGGAAAAGGATATAAACTTCAGAAAAGCATTTGGGTAATAAATTGAGATATTTTGTCTTGTCTTTAGTTGATCTATTTATGATCATCTCTTATTATATTCAGAGTTTTGCAGAGTTAAGAGGAAACCTTGAAGGTGGGTCATTTCTTTCTCTCTTTTTTTGTCATTTTCTCTCTCTCTCTCTCTCATTTTACTAATGAATAAGATGAGACCTACTGAAGTTAAGTACCATGCTCAAAGTCCCATATTAAGTGTCAGACCTAAGACTTTGAACCCAGAGCTTTTACTCCAAATCCATAACTTGAAGTAAAACTTTGTGAGGCTGCAGAAGGGAAGTTTTATATCAGAAGAAAGTAAAAACTCTTGAGTGGTGTCAATCAGAGTAATGTACCTGGCCAGGGGACTGGCTGGGGCAAAGGGTGAAAGTGTGGATGATAAGGATTTGATACTTTTTAAAAAGCAGGGTAGGAACCTTTTTCTGCCAAGTACCACTTGGATATTTATAACATCATTCACAGATGATACAAAAATCATCAACTTTTAGAACCCAAACTGTGGGAGGCTACTATATTTAGCTTTCAGCTCATCATTGTCTGCAGTTGCCTTAACAAATGATTTTGGGGACCTTATATTCCCCATGGGCTGGATGTTCTCTATCCCTGTTTTAAAGTACAATTCAGTTTTTAAAAATTGGAAACCGAAAGAGCAAAAAAACCCCAACAACTTCTGCACTTAAAAACTAATAATATTTTGTAAAAATTAGCATTCTAGGTTATTAGGTATGCAGAATGAAAGGTTTATTACATACATGTATGTATTAGATTTTAAAAAAATCAACATTGATATTTTAATGGTAAGGAGGGAAATCCTATTAAGCACTTTTGTGGGAAATGAAAAAAGATGGTCAGATATGCTTTTATGTGTTGACACTAATACTAGGGCACTTAGGACAAGATTTTTAAGTAGAGTACTGAATAGAGAATATCAGAATGAAAAAAAAAAGTGATAAAGGATAAAAAAAAAGATGCAAAGGATAACCTCAAACAGGGTATGAGAACTTTTCAGTTACATCACTCACAGATGATTTATTCTTCTAAACCAAAGATTGCTCTAAACCCACAGAAATTGATTGCAGTACAAATTTTACAATGCTCTTTTGCATTAGAAATATCAAACAAAAAAGATCTGATATCCGAGCCAATAAAAACTTAAATTATTTCTTCCTTCCCCCAAGTAACAGTGATATCTGAAAAGTGATTTTTAACATTTTGTTGGTTCTTTATAATAGAACCAGAAACAATTTCTTCAAAATACTTCCCATTATATTTTTGAATATGATTCACTTGAATTGTTATTAGCACATTCAATATTCACAGCTTAAGCCCACTAAAAGATTTCCTCTTTCAAATCAGTTTGTTCATAGTATTTAGAACTAAATCCTCTAATCTAATCTCCTCATTTTATATAATTGTATAAAGAACTGAGGCCTAGAGAAATAAAGAAACTTGTTCCAAATCACAAAGATTATTGGGGCCAGAATTGGAACCTCTATTTTCTGATTTCAGAGATGGTGCTCTCTAGATCTGAGAAATCCAATAGAGGAATATGGAAACATTAACTCAGCCCGTAATCATCACGAGAAGATTCTAGGATGATTAGGTGAGTTTTTGCCTCAAAATATGTTATCTGCTTGGGAACAGCTCTTCCACTTTTGGCAAGAAAACTCAAGGAATCCTAATTTAAAATGTTCAAGATGGGAGCATAACTGTTTCTATGATAACTCAAGAAGAGTTAAGGGGAAACAAAAATCAGGTTTCCACCATTGTAATGGATAATGCCAACACAATTCTTATGATACAAAGAGATAATTCACAGGCTACTGTCTATGATAGTAATATTAACTTCTTCTAGAAAATATTTTCCTGAATTCAAATCATGGCAACTTAATGAAAGAAGAATTAAATATTTGAAACTGGTTTTGGAATACATTTGATATTTCTAAGCTGATGGTTAGTTATATTCAATTAAAAATCTAAAGTTATAAAAGTGAACTCAAAAAATCTTAAAGTGAAATAAATAAAAAATAAATGGTATCTCACACTTAAGTCCCATTGATTTTGTTTTGATGTGAGAGAACAGGAAACTGAAAGCTTGACTAATGTATATCAAGATAAATTTACCAAATATTGGCTAAAGACAACAGTGTTTTGCACAGCATAGATGCTTAATAAATGTTTGCAGAATCAAGTGAACAGTCAATGGATCCAAACAGCTGCCCTTTAAGCCTATATAGAACAAAAATGTCACTAAATGTGCTTTGTTTCTAATATGCACAAAAAACAGTAATTTTAAAAGGGCATGCAACAATTTTTGCATTTTGGCTGCAATTAGGAAATGAAGATTCTTACACACACAAGGGTATGAAGATTCTTACACACACAAGTGAACTGCAATGTATCTTGAATGCTCAGAAAAGAGCTCCAAGATAATGACAAATACCAAAGAATGCAGTGAAATTTCAGGAGGCTCTAACATGCATGCCAGATTTTTAAACAATTAAAAAACAGAATACTAGTGAAAGATGCTGGTCAATATCTTAGAAGAGTTAAGTCTTCAAGTAAGCATAAGAGCAATTCAATAGGAGAGGCACGAGCAACATGCCTGACTTCTGTCACAAAAGTACTCCCTGTGGGAAGGTAATAAGCTGATGGAAAGCTTAGCCACCAACCAAAGTTCTAAGACACTGGCCTGCTCCTATTTTGTTGATATTGACTATACCCTTCAAATGCAGTAACAGCTTTCAAAAGAGTTTCCTGGATTAGGTTGAGCCCGGATCAAAAAGCAAACAGAGCCCAGGATGGACACTGGCATATGCTTAAAAAGCATCTGCACACTTTTATAACAACAGAAGTTACCTTCATGTCCACTCCACTCTCAAAAGCCCTGGGTAATTGGGCATCATTTCACCCTCGACCTTAAAAGCCTCTTACCTAACAAAATGCTGAAATTCTTCTGATACAAGCATTATATCTGGAGAGAGAGAGTTGGATATTAAGAAAACCTCACTCTCTTCTCCTCTCGAGTTGGTTAGGAGAATACTGGCTTAACCAGTGCTTTGTCCATTATCAACATCTCTTCCTCTGAGAGTGTTTACTGGATCCTATTCTGAAGTACACAAGATCTGGAGGAGTTCATAAAATAGCTGATTCTCCTTATGCCTTCCACCTCCCTCAGGGAATGCAACCTTTTTTCTTACTGGTTTTGACTACTACCTCCTCTTCACTTATCAAATGTGTATGTCAAATGAGGAGTTCACTTGGAATGTCTAAGTCCAGTTGTGTTAGTGCCACTGGTCATTTGGTTACCACAAAATAAGGTATTTCACGAATACCCTCATTTTCTGTGTAAAATGGTCACCTTTTGCTTATATATCTATATTTTAAAGAACAGCCACGTTGGATGTTGTGAAAGATGATCTGCTTTTTTTCCCGCCCTTTTGAGCACTGATAACTATCAGAGCATGCTCAAAAGGAGCAGATCACATTATGCACTGCACATAAGTTCATCTATTCTCCCAAATGTATGCAGATAGAATGGATTGGTGAGGATCTGAACCACCAGTCAACAACTTTAAGTGTCCTATTCCTCATTAGCCAATGCATACCAAAGAAGAGTGGCAGAGAAGGGTTATTATTGCAGTTTTCTTTCATTATTGAAGCCCTGGGCTAGTAAAGGCTGCAGCTTCCCAGCTATGGAGTTAAGCTTTGCCAGCTGTGTGTTGCTGCAGTACTAAAGAGACAGCTTTACAGCCCGTCACCTCCTCGGGCAGACAGCCTTCTTGGTCTCGTAGGGTGGGGTCAGCTCCACATTTCAGCAGCAGTTCCACAATGTCTAAGAACTCACAGGCAGAGGCTAAAGAGAAAAAAAGGTTAGTATGATACAAATAGAAAATATAACACCTTAATATCAGTGATAAACAAAAGGCCATAATATATTACAATGTTTAATATAGCAATACTGAAAAATGAAACTGTCATAATATGTCTGAATACTCATGAATTACAAAAATTTAGTTTGTTTAGTGCCTTTAGAGGGATATATAAATATCTAGCATATTTCAGAATATTATAGACACTCAGTTGTAAGGTACCTTAAAAGTCATTTGTTTTGACCTATATCCAACAAATAGAAATGAGAAAGCTATTTAATAGTGAAGATGTGGATTCTAAACTAGAGGTTAAGTATATGTAATAACTACTTCGGGGTCCACTTTATGGCATTGATACCACAGACTTGCCTATGGTTTCTGTAGAAGTTTTATATTGTTTGCCTGTGTAAACAGCTCAGATTTGCTAATGAATTCTGACTAATCTGTTTCATTTTATTGGCCATCTGGGTCAAAGTAGTATTTCAGGTAGATTCTTTCCATGCAGAGAAAATGAGTAAAGAAGGACCAGGAAGAAATTTCCCAACTGTGCTTTTCAGAAAATGCATTTAGGAGGCTGGAAAAAAAACAAAACACCAAACTCTTAACAGGCACTAAACTATTAATATCAGTTATTAAATCTTCCACTTTCATTTCTGGCTAGTTTCTATTCTTCTATTCTGGATTTTCTCTTTTGGCATATATGATAAGACTTCTATTTTAAATGATTTTGTAATGACATTTCTGTTTTTTCCTTTGCTGGTGCTGGTGCATTAACTCTTTCAGAGTTCTTCCCAAACATCCTGGAATCTTCAAACTTAATTCTTCTGGTTATACAGCCCAGTAGCTACTTATTGACTTTCAAAGTCACATTTTAGGGAAATCTTCCATCTGCACACATTTTCCTCCTTCCCCAGTCAGTTTTGATGATTCTTCAAATGGTAAAGAATGAAGAACAAAATTAGGCTAAGCCGTGTGTGTGTGTGTGTGTGTGTGTGTGTATGGTTATCTTGTATCTCCATTTTACCATAGTAAACTTTTTTTTTCTACTTGCGACTCCTTTTCACCCAAGAATTTTTTACATGATTCTGGTGTATAAAAGTAAGTATACAAATCAAATATTTACTATTAATAAATCACAATTTTGCAACCCCCACATTTAATTATGAGACCCCATATGGCATTAGAAACCACAATTTAAGAGGCTGGGACCTAGATACTGCCCTCAAGAAATTCTCACTGTAATGAGGAAGACGACATGCAAAAAACTATAGAAATACAAGGTATATGCAGAGTAAATGCAAGAAAATACATTATGGGAATGTGATGTGATCTTTGCATATCTATGGCTTGTATAAAATTTGAACTTCTAAATATGAGTTAAGATCAAATCTACTGTTAAATCGAATCTCCTCTATATTAAATATTTAAATATAAAATTTAAAGTATGATAAACAATATAGTTTGTCTTCAGAGAGAGAATAATTATAGAGAATGCCTACTATTTTTATTTATTGACTTACTATTTTTATGTCTATTATATATATTCCTCTAAAGTAGTACTAATACTACTTTTATTAAAATGCTATTTGTGTTTATAGAAAGAGAAAATTGGCAAAGCAGGAAAAAACAATAAATTGTTAAGATCAGATAAAGGAAACAGAAGTCAAAATTCTTCAGCCTAGGACTTTGACAAGATGAAGAACCCACATATGGGAATAGTCTACTAAAAGATGGTAAAGTGGTAAGTGAAGGAAGCATTTGAAAGGTAATTCCTAGAAATCTTTTGGCAATTGATCTCTACTGTATATTGCTTTTCACTGTTACATAATTCTTCATCTATTTCTGCCTTATTTTTCTCAAGGGCCATAAGATCCTTGAGGACAGAGGTCATGTCTTGTGCCTCATTGTATCCTCCACAACACTTAGCCATAGTATTGGACATTTAATAGGTGATCATTAAATACTGATTGAGCATTATCTGCATCTTCTGTTAAACATAAGTACAAACTATTTTTAGATATGACTCGAATTCCCTACTCTCAAAAAAGATACAAAAAAAGGTAAGATGAAGAAGGGAGAAGTATGCTTAGAGGGAAAATGGGCTGAATTTTGTATGAAATTAATGAGGAAATGTGCTTGATGCTCACACTGTGCTGGGAAATCCAAAAATGGTCATCAGCCCATCTCGGAAAAGCTTGGAAAAGTCTCTAGGGATTAGAATAGCTGCTGAATTTATGGTACCCTGGGAACCTCTATTTGTCAAGTGCCAGAGAGGCAGCCCTGACACTGGCACAGGTGAAGATGAATTTTCATTCAGCACAGTTCGCCTTCTGACTCCATTAATCCTCAGGGTTTTGATGATGAATTTCTTTCTTTCTTTTTTTAAAATTTTTATTTATTTTCACTCTAATGTCTCCTCCCACTGCCCTGCAACAGCATGGAAAGAGCGGAACAGATGGTGCTTTTACAGGGAAAATAGAGAGCCCATGAGGATACAAAGCCAGCCCACTCTGAAATCACATGACTACATGTGCAAGGAAAAGCCTTGATTTCCTCTGGGAGTCATAGATGCAATGATGTTAGTATTCCCGGTGGAGAGAGAGGAGGGGGGAAAGACTAACAGGCCATTTATGATGAAGACCACATTCATACTGATCAACTCTTCAACAAGGACCATATTTAATCATAAAATAAACAGAAGCACCAATCCCTGAAGGTCAGTGAATACTAAAGTACAATGGAGGCAAACAGGTGCTGTATGTAAAATGCTGTTGCCCAATGTCCATGTGGTATGAACTTGATAGTAAAATACTGGCCCCTATTTAACCCTCCTTTTGGCTCTGACCCCAGCTTTAATCGGAAGGGGCCAGTATTTACAACCCCATCTATGGATGGAGTTTGACACCTGCTGTAATCACAAAAACTGTCAGCACAAGGACAGCTGTCAGGCCAAACTGTAATTAAAAAAAAAAAAAAAAAAAAAAAAAACCCAGAATGGATAGGTCCCAAAGAAATCCCCAACATCTCACTTTTCTCACTCACTGGACTGAACCATATTTATGGTTATAATGAAGTTCCTAAAATATTTAGGTATAGTGAAATAAAATTAAATAAAACCAGTAAATATATATTAAGTAACTAAAAAAGAGTCTAGGGTAGGTGTAGTAAAGATTGATGTTAACCAAATAAATTTAGGGGTATTTTGGTTTAGTTTAACTTGATAGAAAAATGAACTGCTCTTATGAGGCATTCTTTTAAATGAGTACTTTCATCTTTTTAAAAGTTCATTTTAACTTTAAATGTTTGCTATGTTACAAACCATTCAACAAATTAAATTGTTTTAAGTGTCTATTTAATTATTAGTGTTATATTTGTTTTCTTTATATTGCTTAATAAAACTACTTTGAAAGATAAAGACAAAGGCTGTTATCTATCAATGAATCATTGGGGTATAAGAGTCCTAAAATAATAGAATTTTTTACAATGATAACATATTCATTACACGGGAAATAGAATGCAAATAAATGCCCAAGCAAGGAGACACAGGCACCACATATACAGCCACACACAGTATCAAGAGCCTTGAAAAATAATCATTACCTGGACAAGATAATCAATGAATAAAAATGAATTTGAGTTTGCATTTAATTTTACTATTGTACCTATTGCACTATATATAGGGAGAGTGTAATATCTAAAAATTGGTGGGATGGTGAGTTTTTTTTTGTATTACTTATAAGATTATCTATCATGTGGATTATCTATGGCAAATATTTAATCCTGAGCTCACTTCCCCTTACAACCCAGCAGATTCCAGAGTTGCTTTTCCTCACTGTCCAGCTGGCGTATGCCCAGGGAATTCAAACTAATTTTAATATCCAGCCAAACAAAATATAATTAAGAAGACCATTCATATATGTAAAAATTATATAATTTTCATTTCAAAAGTCAAACAGAAATGACATTTGAATAACCCATTATTTTGAATTATCACCAGCACTGCTCCCTTCCATTTAATATAGGCTTTATACATATAGATTGGTTAAATTGTAGGTCCCTTTTTTTTTTTTTAATGAGGCAGATTTAATGGGAAAATACAGCCTATATTCAGATATGCTACATGATGTCACATTCACTTCTGAAGTATAGTGACTCATTTCCTTCTCACCAGGCCTCCGAAGTCTAGACAGGAAATGAGGTAAACAGAGAGGGCCCAAGGATGTTCTCACCAGCAACAATGACTGTGGGGACCCATGAGAAGTCTGAAATGGAGCCTCTTCCTCCAGATTTCCCTATGTCTGAGAAGGACATCCCTCAGGGTGAGTCCTTTTTGACTCCCACCAACATAGCCACTCCAGGGTTAACAGTTGTAATATAGACCATAACAATAGCAATAGTTAGCATTTATAGCACCTCCTAGGTCAGGGAGGGTGCTAAACACTAGGGTAGGTGCTTATTCTTATCCATTTTATAGAGAAGGAATCTGAAGCAGATAGGGAAAGTAATTTGCCTAAGGCTATCCAGCCAGAAAGTGTAGGAGGCTGGAGGGGAGCCATATACATGACTCTAACACCAGCACCAGTGTTCCATCTCTTGGGCCATCTAGCTACCTCCATTGGTCTCAATGATTAAAAAAACAAAAAACAAACAAAAACCCCTTCTATTTATAGTTTTTATTCCCTCCAATTCATTTTCCATTCAGCTACCAAAAGTATATTGCTCAAGTGTGTATTACTGTTCACAGGATCAAATACAAATTCCCGAAATTTTTTTTTTCTCTCTCAAAGTTATTTAAAACTTGGCCTTTACCTTTCCCATGTGCTTATTTTTGAGTCCCTTCTGCCCACTCTAGGAATCCAGTGACTATCATTCTTGTTGTTCCTCAAGAGTTACTTCAATCTCACCTTAGCTGCTCTTATCTTTTCTTCTGAGATTATCTTCCATCTATTCCACAGTTATCTTGCTCTTACCTATTTACATGTTGTTTTCCCCACTAAAATGGAAAAACCTAGAGGAAAGGGACTATTTTTCTTTTTTTATATGCTCAGAGCTTAACACACTGTCTAGTATGTAATTAAGTGCTTTAAAATGCTTGTTAGGTGACAACAAAACTATCAAAAATCACATTCCTAAGTGAAGTATTACAGATCATCATGGTACTCCCCTACTCAAAATTTATCTATTAACTATTATTTGATTTCTGTCTTATTACCCTGAAACACTTGGTGAATGTTAACCCTAGAATGCAGTGGTGCTCCTTTATTCCAGCAATAACCTGGGCAGTTATTGTACTTCTCTCTGAAGGTACTCTTTTCTTCCCAGGCCTATGTTTAGCCTGTGATTGTTCTCCTTTTCATTGTCTCTGCTGGTCAGTAGGGCTCCATGTAGGAATAAAAGGCTATCCCACAAGGCTCTCAGAATCCTCTTGGGGCTTTGCTGGCTGGTTCCAGGGTTAGATATTGCCAGACAGAATATAAAGTGTCTGAGCTTTAGAGTCTGGGTATAAATGACAGAATGAAATCCAACCCAATGGGAAGAAAGAATGTGATGGGAAGGCTCATTTGTGTTTTCTAAACTATGAGTTTCAGTGAAATATTGTGGTTAGGCTATCTTAAAAACTAGCTGTCATTTGGAATTTTTATCCTTAATAGTGACAGAAAGAAGTCAATGCTAGTACTTTCTCTTGGAGATTTTTCTCCAGTTTATCTAATTTTTACTTTTTTTTTTTTTTTTTGCATGCTGTCTTGCCTATTAGATGGTTAATTCTTTGAGGACAGGGATCATTTTGTCTTTATTTGTATCCCCAGTCCTTGGTACACAGTAAGAGCTTAACAAATATTTCTGACTTGGGATCAGTGTAGTGACCATTTTTTTAAAAAAATTAACTTTTTATTGATAGAACTCATGCCAGGGTAATTTTTTACAGCATTATCCCTTGCATTCACTTCTGTTCCGATTTTTCCCCTTCCTCCCTCCACCCCCTCCCCAAGATGGCAAGCAATCCTTTACATGTTGAAATAGGTTACAGTATATCCTGGATACAATCTATGTGTGCAGAACCGAACAGTTTTCTTGTTGCACAGGGAGAATTGAATTCAGAAGATATAAATAATCCGGGAAGAAAAACAAAAATGCAAGCAGTTTATATTCATTTCCCAGTGTTCTTTCTTTGGGTGTAGCTGCTTCTGCCCATCTTTGATCAACTGAAACTGAATTAGCTCTCTTTCTCGAAGAGATCTACTTCCATCAGAATACATTCTCAAACAGTATCGTTGTTGAGGTATATAATGATCTTCTGGTTCTGCTGTAGTGACCATTTTGTGAATGCTCAGAAGTCAGCTTAGATGAGCCAGGAATAGGGTATCTTCAGGAATCGCTCAGCAGGAATGTGCTAGCCACATTTCCCTGCGAGCCCTCCCCCACTGTGCCATCTAGCTGCCCCACAGATATCGTCAGGCTGAGGACCAGTCTCCCTGAATTCAGAAGAGGGGTCACTAAGACGTGGTTCTGCTGGCTTGATGCAATAAAGGGTTCTTACGATAGTGAAACACACTCTAATCCGCCCATGCTGGCTCATCTCTCAGAAGTCCAAGCAGCATTTAGCAACATTCAAATTTGGGTTTTTTTAATGTCTTGCATTGGCTGAGGTATACAAACAGGGTGAAGGAAGGAACAGTACTTGGTGATGGTGGCAAATGAAAGGCAAGACAGGACTGGCCCGCTTCTCCCAGCATCCTAGCCCAGAGGTGTCATGCATCCTTCCTTGTCACACCTAAATGGATTCTCCTAATGGCAGCACACAGAACTAAATATAAAAACTACAGGAAGATCTTTTCCACGAGCTCTCAAACTATAAAAGTGAAGGATGACTTTAGGATTCCCCACTCCTATGGTTTAAACTTTTAAGCTTTACTGAAATATCTAGGGACCCTTGATTTCATTCCTGCTATCTATTTATGAAGAGTCCAGAGGCTCAGGATTTATTGAGAACTCTGCTTGTAAGAACAACATTATTCCACTCCATTTCCACATTTTCTAAACTCTACAATTTAGATACAAGAACTGGACACACTTAGTTATTTTGCCATGGTTTAGTACTGGATTTCCTGTGGTTTACTCTAATAAAGATATGCACTTTGGGCCAAAATCTTCTCTCTAGCATCTTCTGAGATTTAGGAGTTCTTCTGCTAAATAAAATTCTAGTGATTATTTTAAACTGAAGAATTCTTATTACTTTTCAGTGAGGTATGCAAATTGTTGATTACAACTTACCTCTATATAGAGAAAAAAATCCAATGCACATTTATTGAGCACCTACTATATATCTTTGGGGAGTTTTTTGTTTTTGTTTTTTGACAAGACAACCTGGGGTTAAATAACTCACCCAGGATCACACAGCTAGTGCCAAGTATCTGAGTCTGGATTTGAACTCATTTCCTTCTAACTCCAAGGCCAGTACTCTATCTTCTGTGCCACCTAGCTTTACTTGAGGAAAAAAAAAATCCTTACCAACTTGGGGAGTTTAAAATAATGTATGTAAAATCCCCTGAAGGTAAAAATACTATGTTAGCATTATTATATCACTGTTATTTTAATTGTTCAGTATTTTGCCAAAATTTTTAAAAGTGGTCCAATTAAATAAGAGAGATGATCACTGTTGCCATCTTAAATCAGTTAGTTGTTTTGGTTTTAAAAGGCAAGAAATCTAAAAAATCCAAGTTATATTTTATCATGTAATTAAAGTACAGAAAAATAATGAGGTTAATTTAAAGAAATCTATAGTCATGTTTATTTGCTTCAAAGAAACACCTAAAATTTCAATGACATCAATAAACTAATATCATGGTAACTGATTAAATATGAATTAGACTGAAGAAGAAAGGCAGGTAGAAGTTCAGCTCTGGTATTGGGAAGACTTGGGTTCACCAGCCTTTAGAATTTACTAACTATGTAAAAGTTTGAGGTAAGTCAATGAATCTGTCAGTTCTTCAGACAAATCTCTAAAACTAAAATTTTTTGTTCTTCACTGTTGAAGAGATTTCCATATCACAATTATTTACAGGGATAAAACCACAAGTACGGATTCCCTCCTTTACCTTCTATCCCCTAAGAAGGTATGAGAAATTAGCTCTTATTTTTAACTTAAAGTAAAAGAATACCCAAAATAAAGATGAACATCTTTACGGTCACCCAGACAAACCATGCTTTCCTACATATTGGACATTTTCTGCTTTTTCCCACTTCACCCTCTAAGATTTGAAAAATGTATCCATTAATATGATTCCACAAATATATCTTTTCTAGCATAGTTCTAATTCTACAGTCAGAAGAGAGACGATGTAGGGTAGGGCCTGGACCTATAATTTCACTGATATAGGGAATTCCTAATGAGGAATTTCCTTCTTGGCAACTTGTCATCTTGCAAAGTTATCTAGAACACTAAGGATTGAGCAATTTGATTATGATATCATGGCTATAACACACAAGTGACAGCTCTTGGACCCAGGTCTTCCTGACTCCCAGCTCTCCAGTCACTGTGCTGAGCTGTCTCTGAAGACACAGAAGAGGATCAATTATAATTCCACAATATTTATCAATAGCTTACCGTAATGCAGGGCTGTCTGGCCTTCATTATCCTACAAAGGAAATGACACAGTTTAGAACTCCAAACAAAGGATCTGTTGTTCATCCTGCCTTGAATCTCCATGATCCCATTGGGGTTTTCTTAGCAGAAATTCTGGCGGAATTGGCCTTTGCTTCTCCAGCTCATTTTACAGAAAAAGAAACTGAGGCAAAAAGGGTGATGTGACCTGCCTGAGGCCATACAGCCAGTCAGTATCTGAGGGAGGATTTGAACTCAGAAAGGCAAGTAAAATATATTTTTAAAAAATCTCATAGCAAGCCCAGTAATGGGGAAACAACATTTCAATCAGTCTTTTCCTCCCCTATTGTTGTTTGGTTAAGATGGCATGCAAAAGCCTTAGCAAACATGTTTGTTCCCAGAGCGTTAGCAGGACAGCAGGGAAAGAAGAAGTTCTACCATGTATACTGGTATGCTGACATTTTCACAGATCAAAGTAAAATAAGATGGGAGCAGGAAACATTCACTGTATTGATAAGATGGCAAAATGCTAAAGAGGCAAACTGTCAGATAAATAACTTCAAATACTTTCATGGCATGTGCTGATTGTTATATAGACTTCCAAGTTTACAACTCCTAGCCCTTATTTCCATTTCCATCCTAGCCCTTGTATTTGGTAGCTCCTTAGAAATGTTGATTCATGATCCAACATGACCTGTAATCTATGTTTGCATTTTAGATTGTACCCTTTTTTCCTCAAAAGGAATTTTGCCTTCAGATCCAATTATATCTCTAACCATGAAAAATTCAACTCCTTGTGGAAAGAAAGGCTAACAAATGAGCCCTTTTTACTACTTTAAGTTGTTAGTCATTGACTATCATGTTTAGGTAAGAAACTACAAAAACCAAGTGTGTAGGTTTCAAGATTCACAACCATCTATCACCACTAAGAGAAAAATGCCATTAAAAAGAAAAGATTTTTTTGGCTAGGGAATCATATTAAAAAAAGCTGGACTTCTGATTCAGGAGAAATTTAGGGTCATTAAAAACACTGAAGGAAGTTATGATCCTGTGACTCTGAACCTTTATATTAAATAGAAGCCAATACGTATAGCAACTATGAAACTCTGGGAAAGTCACAAGATCACAGAATTTTAAAACTGGAAAAATCTCAGCCGTCATCAACTCATACTCTGAAAGGTTTCCTCATTATGGAAATTCCTACCCAATAAATAGTATCTAGTTTCTATTAAAGGTCAAACAAAGAAGGGGGACTCACTAACTTTAAAAAAAAAAAACAAACTATTTAACTTTTCGACAGTTCCACTCTCCACCCCTTTTGACAAAGTTTCATTTTTTATTAAATAACCAAAGGAATATTTTATGAGTGAGGAAAAGCAGTAACAAAATTTATATGGAAGAACAAGGAATCTTAAGGTTAATGATAAAAAAAAAATTGGGAAGGAAATGGGGAATTACCTACCAGTCTACCAGTTCTTATGTACTTACTACAAAGAAGCAAAACATTAAAATAATTTGGAAAGGCCTAAAAAGGTAAGAGGTTGATCAATGGAATAGATTAGGAGGTATATAACTCAGAAAGAAACACAGTAGCAGTCAGAGACCAATTTGCTAGGAAAAGGACATATTTGCCAAAAAACTGCTAGGAAAACTGGACAGTAGTCTACAGAAGTTGAATTTAGACCAATATCTTGTATCATTTGCTAACAACAACAACAACAACATCTAAAACCTACATTCAGTCTTGCAAATCATTTTATAAATACTACCTCATTTTATCCTGACAACAACTTGGAGAGGTGGGTGCTATTACTACCTTCATGTTTACAGAAAACAAACTGAGGCAAACAGGATGATCAGCCTAGGGTCATACAACTAGTGTAAATGTCTAAAGTTGAATTTGAACTCAAGTCTTCCTGATTGTAACTCTAGGGTACTATATCCACTGTGCCACCTATATAGTTTTTACTAAAATAAGATACATATGGATACATGAAACCTAGATATTAAAATGTCACGTAAAGAAATTAGGAGTAAGGGATACATTACTTTTTGGATCTATTCAGAGTGAAGGAATTCATGAAGAAACATGAGATAAGATCACCCAATTATACAATTATATGTAATTGAGAAAAAGATTTAAATTGTTTTACTTTAAAAAAAAATAAATACTAGGTTTTACTCCATGGGGAACATGTCTCACTTTCTTTTTAATGTAAAAACTACTAAAAATGTCATAAGGATTTAAATTAAATAATTTTGTTTACATATTTGTTGTGAAATACTTAATATACCAAAGTAAACTGTCTCAATGTGTATATATGCTAAGTAATACATGAGTTCAAATTCATTGAACAATTCAAAATAAGGTGACTTTTTGAACTTAAAAAATATATATAAAAAAATATATATAAAATAATACAATATAATTATATTATATTATATTTATATATATATAAATATATATAAAATAAAAAGAATATTTTAAAAAATCTGTACACAAAGATTTTTTAAAATATTCTTTTTAAAAAAATGAATTCCAAATTTTCTCTCTCCCTTCCTCCCTCTTCTCTCCCTTCCTTGAGAAAGGAAGCAATTTGATACAAATTATTTATGTGCAATCTAAAATGATGGATAATCTTAATGAAGCCTTCCTATATTTTTATAACCAGGGCTTGTTTTTATAGATGTTCACCAAACAACTTTTTAAAGATGAATTCTAGGATTTTCACAGGACTCAAAATAATTTCACAAGTTCATTGGTCTATAGCTTACATTGTTATCTTTGGGGGGGAGGAGAGAAACATTTGTTTTGCCACAGTTTCCTTTAATTGTTTTGCCTCAGTTTCCCTGAATTGTTCTGCCTCAGTCTCTCTGGGGCAACTCCCCCCTCCCCTCCCCCTCCTGGCCATTAGGACAGAGATAATTAGGGTTGGGAGCCCTGGCTACTCTAGCATTCTAAAGAGTCATAAATTGCAGATGGTTAATCTCAAGATAGGTAGACATCTCCTATCTCAGACTCAGTATCATCTAGGGTCCCAACTTATCAGAATTTATGATCCTTCCTTACCCCCAACCTGTCGGAACCGAATTGATGGTCTGTTCCTGCAAGTTCCCTTTCACCAGAGCTCTAACCCTACCCTGCCTTTGTTCCCCTAATCTCTGGAGCCCTTTAAGAATCCCTGGAATCTCTAGCTCCTTTCTGGATGCTTTGAGACAGAGTCCAATCCAGATGACTGGGCTCTACACCTGATGCCTTTCCCATAATCCCAGTTACTGAACCCTCTAGTGGTTTTCCCCAATTACAAGATGAGCTTTTAGAGAAGAGGCATCATCTTACTGTTTCTTTCTGTATCCCCAGAATTTTTTGCACTGTAGTAACCATAGGCCCTGATCAATGAGCACCATAGCAACTTTGCTTTGAATTTTTTGCTACTTTAGACAAGTTTATTTTTGGGGGGGGGGAAGGGAGCAGAAAAGGGGAGATGACACCTGGGATTTCATCAGCATAAGGGAATACTCAAAGGAACTTTTCCCCCTAGGGCAGATTAGCACTTGCTCTGCAATGCAGAATCTTAAAAGTCTTCACTGGGGCTTGAAGCCATTATCCCAGCTGGTCAAAGTTGGGGTTAGAACTCTTTTTATCTTCCTGCCTCTGAAGTGGACTTTCTATTAATTATGCCATGTGGCATAGTTAATATTAATTAACAGGAATGCTGCTGTGAGTATTTCATTATTTCAAGGATCTCATGTCATTTATCAATCTGGGGTATATACCTAGTATAGAACAGAAATGAAAATTAAGAATAGTAATTTCTTATTAAATTCCAAATTGTTTTCCAAAGCAGACCTATTGACAGCTTCATTTATAACACATGTCCTTCCAATGTTGACTATTTCTATTGTTTGCCATTTTTGCCAGCTAGCTAAATGAAATCTCTGGGAGAAGGGGGGGAAATAAGCATTTATCAAGCACTATTATTACAGGCCAGTGCTAAGTATTTAAACACACACACACACACACACACACACACACACACACATCCTGATCTGAATTGTTTTATTTGTATTTCCCTTTCTATTATTGACTTGGATCAAGCACATGATTACTAATATTTTGTAATTATTCTAAGAACTGTTCATATAATCTGACCAGTTTTCTTAATGACCCACTCTGAATAAAAAATTTAAGATCTGAAAAACTGGTAATAGAAATGTGATTGCTGCAGCATCTTCAACAGTTCATACCACCTTCCAAGACTATGGTACCCATTATTTTGAGAGATGGTCTATTCCATATATTATTAAGTCTAACAGGAAACTTTCCATTGTATCAAGTTTAAATCTTTCACTCATTACTTCTAGTGTTCACCTTTGATGTAAACAGGATAAATCTAATTACTCCTCTGAATATCTGAAGACAGGAATCTTGTACGTCTTATGTTTACTCTTTTTCAGGCCAAATACCAGCATTCCTTAGGACTTACTGATTCAATTATATTTAACTCAAAAAGTGCCTTTTATTATTTCCAGAAACTGTATTAAGGGTTTGAAATACTAGGACTGAAATGCAAAAGTCCCTGCCCTTGAGGGGAAAAGAAACAACATGTACATAGTTAAATAAAAGTAAAATATGCACCAAAAAATAATGAGCAGAGAAGGCTAATAACAGAGATCAGGAAAAGAAAATAAATGGCGGTCTACTTGAATGAACACGGAATATGTGAAGAGGAATTGTAAGGAATGTCTTGGAAGACAGAATGGAGACAGATTGTGAAGAACTTTAGATGAAAAAGGTGTGGTAGGCAACAAACCTTTATTAAGATTCCCTGTGCTACCAATGGCTTTCTCTACAAAGCACAAAAAATTGCACTTTTGTCCTGAAGCCAATTAAACTTCTTGAAAAGGGGAATGACTTGGTCAGGTTTGTGTTTTAGGAACACCAACCTAGCACCTCTGTAGAGGAGTCAAATAGGGTCACCAAAGAAGTGAGCTCACTTGTGAGTGGCGGTCATAAAAGACCAGTCTAGAACTAAAAACTGTGCTTTAGACACAGCACAAGTGGGGAGAGTGCAATGTCACCAGCACCTCTCTGGTTGTGGACACTTGGCTTTTTTGTCTTAAATCACATGATACTGATGATCTAGAGCTATAAGAGGCTCCTGATTCCTTCATCATTTTGTTCATCTGATTTCTGCCTCTCTTCTCTCCTCATTCTCTCTCTTCTCCACCTGTCTCTTTCACGCTCCTCTTCTCTCTCTTGCTAACAATCAGGTTAGCTAAAGATTTTTTGTTTTTGATGGTCTTTTCTAAGAACTAGCTTTTAGTTTTATTAATTCAAGTCTTTTTTCCCATTTTATCTATTATATCAATTTCTAGATTTCCTCTTATGTTTTCAATTTTGGTTTATTTGCTGATTTTCTAATAAAATCAACTCAATAAGCATCCTACTATGTGCCAGGCATTATACTAAGTGCTAGGGATAAAAAGAGGCCCCCCTCCAAAAAAAATAGAACCTGCTCTAGCAGAACTCATAGTCTAATGAGGAAGACAATATGAAAATGTAAATTGAGAAATACTTTGAAAGGGAAGATACCAAGATTAAGGAGGAGCCAGAAAGACTTCTTGAAGACACTGAGATGTTGGTTGAGATATGAAGGAAGTTTGAAGCAGTCAGGAATTATAAATGAGAAAGCATTCCAGGCATGAAGGACAGCTCCTGAAAATGCCTGGAGTTGAGAGATTGAATAATGTGTGCATGATGTGTGTCACTAGATGTGAGGGATGGGTACCTGGAGGGGGGAGGGGAAGAGAAGGGGAAGCTGTGCATAGTCTAGAAAGATAGGATGGGGAATGCGAGTTTGTTCTTTTTCTCATCTCTATTTCATTAATTTTTATTTTTTCTAAATGCCAACTCTGTGCTTAGAAATTTATTTTAGATTGCTCCACTTTTAGGTGGAAGAATTATTATTTATATTTAATCTATTAAGAATTATTAAAACAGTTAAAATCAGTTATTTTAAAATGTCCTTTGAGCATGTTCTATTTTGAGTCATCATTCCCATTATCATGCTTACTACTCTGTTTCCAAGAGAACCATATCTAATTCAAGAGTAATATGTTCAGGTGCTATGTGAGATATAAGATACTTTTTATCCTTCAGATGTATAGCAGTCTGGCTTCAAAACCAATTAGAACAGGAGGCTTGCACATAACAAGAGGACTTAATTCAAAGAACTGATTGGCAAATGCAAAACTCAAACACAAAAAAGCTTAAGGGATTGTAATTTGATTATCTTGTATCTTACAATAAAATTAGAGAAAGGGAGGTATATACGTTTGACTAATTCATTATACATTTGAGGAAGATATAGCATGGATTTTACCATTTGTTACCATTTTACCATTACTACCTTTAATTGACATTTTTAAAATATTCTATAAAACTGTGGGATGGTTCTGGCTGTTCCACATGAATCCATTCAAGTTTTACTATTGCTAATAATATTGTGTGTGTATAAAATGTGTATATTCACAGATATACATACTTGTACTTAAATATACAATATGACATTATTCCCTGTCTATGTAATAACTTTTCTGAGGTACCTGAAATGAGTCAATTGTTTGAGCCAACTGATCATCTTCATTTTAGATTACATTTAACAAACAGGGATTATATCAACAATCCCCTGGATGAAAACTAAAAACAGTATGTTTTTATAAAAAGCAAAACAATCTTGAGCACAATAGCATTTGGTTTTGTTCTTTCCCATTATATGTTTTCAAGATAACAGGAATGCAAAAGTATCTTAATAAATAAAACTAAATGTTAAGAATAAGCACACGAAAGCGTTTATTTAACTGTTTCAAGACTAGTATTTGCTAATTTTTCTTGATTTAAAATAGTTTTTAAAATGTGTTTTATTTAGAACAATTTCTCTCAATTGTGGCCTTTTAAAATAGAGCCAGGCTTATTCCTGCACATAATACCTGAGGTGCTCAACTCATCTTCTATATCCCACTCTTTCTGCATCTTGGACTCTGTTTATGAGATTCTTATAAGCAGGTTTCCTAGACATTTCTGAATCACTCCTTCCTAAGTTCTTTATGTTTTGTCTACTCCTAATAGCATCTGAGTTCTGGCAGGATAGGCAGTGTCTCACTTGCTTGTATTTGTATCCTCAGTGCTTAGCATAGTACCTGACACATATTAAGTGCTTAATAAACACTTTTTTTATTCATTTATAATAAACAATTTGAGGAGAGGAATTTAAGTGACTAATCCAGGGTCACATAACAAATAAGTGTCTGAGGCTAAATTCAAACTTGGGTCCTACTGATTCCAGAGCTAATGCTACCTAACTGCCCCATTTTACTTTGTTTTTTGTAAGAAGAAAAAAATCTTTACAACGACCAGTTCAAGGCACGTAATATAAAGATGGGACAGTGCAAACAAAAATCTTTACTCATAAGATTTTTTACAATACTTCTTTAGAGGACAGAGTTCAACGATTTACATTCACAAGTTATATATCTAGGAGGCAACCAAGTGTAATACAAAGGATTGGTCTGACATCTCTGCATTACTTTAGGGAAATGAAATGAATAAAAACTTGCAGTCAACTGAAGACTATGCAATCTAGTAAAGTAAAAAGACAATTTTCTCCTTTGCAAAATGAATGGAATAGCAATAGGTAACACTCTAAGGCCCATTCCAACTGGGAACTAACTATTCTATCAGTAGCCCCTCCATAAAAGCATACATATAACTCATAGAATCATACAATTGTCCAGCAGTTTATGTATTAGAAAAAGAGGATGTCAAATTGTGGAAAAAGGGACAGAGGGAAAGTAAAAAAGAAAAAACCTACAGTTTGAATTATTACTTATAAAAATAAGCTATACATTATGTACACCTGCAATTTCACATACAAGTCATTTTTTCAATTCTATTACATAGGTGGAAGTATCTGTTTTATTTGCTATTCAGAATTTTAAAAATATAATTCTGGTTCCTTAACTTTTTTAAAAGCTCTGTCTCATTTCAAAAGGAGTACAATGATCTCCCTAATGTGTGTGTGTGTGTGTGTGTGTGTGTGTGTGTGTGTGTGTACACACATATAAAGCATGTGTATTCACTGGCTATGTCTTTAAATATAATATAGTTTTCTTATTTATCTGTAATCAAACCTTTGTTTCAGTTTCATTTTAATTATGTGATCATTTTTCAAGAAAATTTCCTATAAACAACATATTATATTACATCCTGCTTTTTAATATCTTCTGCTTATCTTTTTCATTTTGTGTGAATTTATCCTATTTACATACAGAATTATTGTCACTAATTATATATTTCCTCCATTATATTTTATTATGTTCTTTCCTCTTCTTTTCCTAAGTCCCCCACTTCCCAAAGAAAAGGGTAAAGAACAAGAAAAATTCACACATAGCATTAATGATCATTTTGGATATTCATTTCTTCTTCTAGACCCCAATCATAAACATATTCTTCCTTTTTTTAAAAATCCTAAATGTTTTACTTTTAGAGATAGAATTTACTTTGCTTATGTATGACTAATTGGTCCAGGAGTGTACATTCCATCTTAGTCTCCCTCTCCCTATCCCAATTTGCTTTAGTTTATGAAGTTGAATGTATTTCTGTACCAAACTACATTCTACTCTTTTTTGATTAGTTTAAATTAAAGTGAGGTTTCAGTGAAGGCTCCTCCAACTCTTTTTTCTTTTTTTGTATTTTATTCTCTACTTGTTCACATAGATCATGTATGATAAAACAAATTTCTGTTCTTTCCTAGTATATATTACTTTTTTTTTCTTTCTTATTTTGATAACATTAAATCATAATAAAACAGACTCCGAGTCTTATTCATTCTCTCACTGATAGCATTTTGTCCCTCTATTTTTCCTTCTAATTTCTCAAACATATATATTTTTGGTTCCTGTATTTCAAAATGTCTATTAACCTTTGGAATTTTCATTAGGAATGCTTTCATTTTTGCTGAGCACTAAATTACCTTTGTCTTTTTAAGAATATTATAATCTAAGATCTCCAATTCTTTTTAATGGAAGTTGCTAATTCTGACTGGCTTCTTCATTCTTAAGCTGTGTTTTCTCGTCTTCTTACGTCATCATCATCATCATCATCATCATCATCATTATTGTTTTTAAACTTGGAAGCTCTGGATTTGAGGTTTCTTTTAGGAGATGAGTGGGAAAATTCTTTGTTTTTACTTCACCTTCTGGTTCTAATAGTTTAAAAAGTTTTCATTTATAACTTCTTTTAATATGACCTCATGTCTCTTTCTCTAGGACATTTGTCTTTGATATGAAATATCTTATATTTTCTGAATTTTGTCTTTAAACCTTGCTTTTTAAACAAGGCTTTTGTTTCATGACATCTCATGGGGTCATTCATTTCTATTTTAATTTTCAGGGAATCCATTATTTGAGTAGAACTTTATACATTTATTTCTTCTAGATTTTCCTTCTAGTTTATTATTTTACACACACACACACACACAGTATTATTACTTTCCATATATCCAAAAGATATTTTTTCAGTTATGATTGATTTTTTTAGGAAACTAGGTAACTTTGTGGATAAGCTGTGTTTTCCTTTCAGACTCTGCTTATAAATAATAATATCAATGTTGTGAAATTATTAATTTTTTTTCTTTTTGTTCCTGGTCCTACAATAGCTCTTTATTGTGAATGTCTTTCTGTTTACTCATTCTTCCAACATTAGTTCCTAAATTGTGACTTTGGCTCAATCCACATTTTGCACACTTCTGAAGGGCATTTTAGCGTCTTATTGGTCTTCATTTGTATTTTCTAGTCTTGATGCTGTCTTCTCCTAGCTTTAAGTACTATGCTCTTCAAGAATCTCAAGGATAGTTGAACTCTGAAAACTTTCAGCAGAAAGTTGGTCAGATTTAGGGCTAAGTCGGATGGCTACCTTTTAGTCTGAACTTTGTAAGCCTTTGACCCCATTTGGGTCTGGGCAATACACAATCTGTCAGTAAACATTTATTAAATACCCCCTATGTGTTAGGCATTTTTATAAGTGCTGAGGACACAATGTAAAGCTCTAACGGGCTGTTGCTAGCTAGCACCAACCTCCATTGACTAACTGAAAGGCTGTAGAGTTAGAGGGCTGACTGCAGACTCACCGGATCTGCAGGCTCACCCATGGTCTTAGCCTCCTTTCCCTTGCTTGCTCAGTTGCAGGCCCCAGCCAGAGTTTGTGGGCTGAATCTGCAACCCCAATTTGGGGTCAGAATTACACAGTTACTACTTAGGCCTAGTCCGTGCTGGTTCTGTAATTAGTTTTTTTTTAAGCTTTTTATTTTCAAAAGCTTAGTTTTCAAAATTCACCCTTACAAAAACTTGTGTTCCAAATTTTTTTCTTTTCTTCTCACCCCCTCCCTTAGATATCTTCATTTAATTCTTGCCCTGGTACACAGCAATCAATCTCTTTACATGTCCCTATAGTGTCCAAATAGCACAACTTCTTTTTTGGTTTCTGTTCATTTTCCTTTAGCTTTATGCCCCATTTAGGCTCTATCTTCAGTTCCTCTATCCTATTTCTTGTACTGACACGTAGCCATGAAGGCCCTAATCCAGTAAATATGCTGGCAAGGCTTTGAGCAGGCTCTCCTGACCAGATCTCCTCCAGTGCTCACAATCCTCTGACTGAATCTTTTTGTGATAAGGGTTAGAAAATCTAGTAGTTGGGATCATTGGTTTTACTGAATATCATGCTACTAAGTCCTTTTATTTCTACATGATGTCTGTCTAATATTTTTCATTCACTAATTTTCTTCTAAACTAATGATCAATTATTTAATTGATTATAGGATAATTTGGTATCTGGAAATGCCAGTCTACTCCCCTTTTCTCCTAATATTTCTCTCGAGATTCTTGATCTTATTGTCTTTCCTAATGAATTTCATTATTATTTGTTTCCTAGTTGTATAATCATTTCCTGAAAATTAAGACAACTCTGAGATACCACTACACACCTCTCAGATTGGTTAAGAAGATAGGAAAAGACTGGGACATTAATACATTGTTGATGGAACTGTGAATTAATTCAACAATTCAGGAGAATAATTTGAAACTATGCCCAAAGAGTTATCAAACTGTGCATACCCTTTGATCCAGCAGCTTCTCTACTGGGCTTGTATCCCAAAATGATCTTAAATAAAGAAAGGGACTTATATGTGCAAAAATGTTTGTGGCAGCCCTTTTTGTTAGGGGCAAGAAACTGGAAACTAAATGGATTCCCTTCAGTTGGAGGAATGGCTGAATAAGTTATGGTATATGAATTTTATGGGATGTTATTGTTCTGTAAGAAATGACCAGCAGGATGATTTTTAAGAGGCTTGGAGAGACTTACATGAACTGATGCTAAGTGAAATGGGCAGAACCAAGAGATCATTGTACATGGCAACAAGATGACTATTCAATGATCAAATCTGACAGACATGGCTCTCTTCAACAATAAGATGATTCAAGACTAGTTCCAATGATCTTGTGATGGAAGGAGCCATTTGTATCCAGAGAAAGGCCTGTGGGAACTGAGTGTGGACCACAACATAGTATTTTTACTATTTGTATTGTTTGCTTGCTTTTTGGTTTTCTCTCTCCTTTTTCTTCTTTTTAATCTGATTCTTGGGCAACAAGATAATTGTGGAAATATGCATAGGAGGATTGTACATGTTTAACATATACTGGCTTACTTGACATCTGGGGGAGGGGGATGTGGAAAAAAATTTGGAACACAAGGTTTTGCAAGGGTGAATGTTGAAAATTATCTATGTATATGTTTTGAAAATAAAGAGCTCAAAAAAATAACCATTTCTAAGTTTGACCGACATGGTACAGAATATGCAAATTAATTTAAGTATTATTATTATTATGGTTTATGCATGAAAATTAATATTTTTTCAGTTATTTAGATCCATCTATTCTTCTGTTAAGAACATTTAGTAATTTCTTTCACAGTTTCCATATAAGTCTTGGTTGACAACACCCAAATATTTTATACTTTTTGTAGTTATTTTGAAAGAAACTTTTCTTTCTCTCTCTTTCTCAAGATTTTTGTTTATAATATACACAAATCTTGATCACTAACATGGATTTATTTATATTTTGTATATTGTATAATATTTGTATTAAATATTTTGTTAAATTTATATTCAATTATTTTGTTTAATTTAGTGTTTCAAACACTTTTTGATTCTTTATTTTCTTCTGTACTAATTATTTTATTCACTCAAATTTTCTCCTTATGTTATCACCATATTTGACAATTCTATTATTTTATTAAATAGTAGTAAATAGGCATTCTTGCTATTCTTGATCTTAAAGGATTCTAAACTTTCTCCCTTATATATGTTTGCTCTTAATTTTATATTAATGCTAATTACAATTTTAAATAAAAGCCCATTTGTTTCTATATTTTCTAGTGATTTTTTTTTTTTACTATTAGTATGATCTATTATGGTTATAGTTTTCTTTATATTGCAGTAGTCTTGTCTTTCTGGAACAAACTTAGCCATACTCATAGTGCACAGTTTTTAAAATATTTTGTTATAGCCTATTTGTTAATAATTTATTTAGGACTTACAGGGGCACAGCCAAGATAGCGGAGATGGCTCACGTTTCTTTCTGACATTCTCTATAACCCTCATACTAATTACTAAATCCAGCCTCTGAATTAGTTCTGGGCTGGCAGAATCCACAAATATTGGGAGTGCAATAAATTATTAGCACAAGATAATTTCGAAAATCACCAGAAAAGGTCTGTTTCAGTTGGAAACAGGAGGGAGGCAGTGAAGCAAAAGCAGCTGAGTCTAAACACCAACACAGACAGCTCAGAGTCCCAGGCTGGTGCAGACTCCACAGGGCAGAGAATCTATGGGGAGAAATCTACAGGAATCTACCTACAACAGTGTTGGCCACTCTTCCCTAGTTGCAAGCCAGTAGATCAGGAGAGAATTTAGAAAACATCCAACACAAATACAAAAGGTAAAGAGTGAACCCCAAAACTCCAGAATCTCAGGGGACTGGCCACGCTCACCCAGCACCGGGAGTGAACCAACACTGACCCAACACAGCGGCAGTAGCTTGGAAACCCTCCCTTTCCCCGCATGCACCCGCCACTCAAAAAGCAGACCTTAACTAAAAAAAAAAAAAAAAAAAAAAGTAAAAAGTAAAGAGAACTCTGATGATAGACAGATTCTATAGTGAAAGAAAAGAACAGATTTCAAACCCTGAAGAGACTAAAAGCAGATTGTCTCCAGATGAAGCCCCAAAAGACGATATAACGTGGTCCCCATCACACAAAGCTCTCCTAGAAGAACTTTAAAAGGATCTTAAAAGAGAACTAGAAGAAAAATGGGGAAAGGAAATGAAAAGCTTGCAAGAGGGTTTGGAAAAGGCATATAATTCATTGAAAGATAGATTTGATAAAATAAAAAAAGAAAGCAACTCCCAGAAAAACAGAATTTGTGAAACAGAAATGGAAAATAACTCCTTAAAAAACAGAATTTGTAAAATGGAAAAAAAATTTCTATAGAACAAAACAATTCATTTAAAAATTCAGTTGAACAAATACAAAAAGTAAATGAAGAAAATAATTCACTAGAACTCAGAACTGAACAAATGGAAATGAATGACTCAATGAGACAGCAAGAATCAGTCAAGCAAAACCAAAAAAAAAGAAAAGAAAAAAAAGAAAAAAATGTAAGCTACCTAATTGGGAAAACCAACCTGAAAAATAGATTTAGGAGAGACAACCTAAAGATTATTGGACTCCCTGAAATACATAATGGAAAAAAGCCTAGACATTATCTTTCAGGAAATCATCAAAGAGAACTGCACAGATGTCATAGAATCAGAAGGTAAAATAGACATTGAAAGAATTCACCAAAGGCCTCCTGAAAGAGACCCCCAAATTAAAACCCCAAGGAATAGTGTGGCTAAATTTCAGAACTATCAGACCAAGGAAAAAATATTACAAGCAGCTAGAAAGAAACAATTCAAATACTGAGGAGCCACAATAAGGATTATTCAGGACCTAGAACTTTCACTTTAAAGGATCCCAAGGGTCTGGAATCTGATATTCCAAAAGGTAAAAGAACTTGGAATGCAACCAAGAATAAATTATTCCGCTAAAGTGAGCATTTTCTTTCAGGGAAGAAGATGGACATTCAATGAAATTGGTAAATTCCATTTATTTTTGATAAAAAGACCAGATGTAAACAAAAAATGTGACCTTCAAATATACAACTCAAGAGAAGCATAAAAAAAGTAAAAAGGGAAAAAAAAAACCTCTTGAGAACTGTATTTCTATTTTGGGTATACATGGAGAATACATGTATAATCTGATTTTACTGTTATAATATAAAAAAGAAACCAGAGACGGAAAGGGGATTATACTAGAAAAAAAGGAAAAGTGGAGGTAAAAATGAGGGAAATGACATCTCAGGAAAAGGCAAAGAAAATATATTATAATTGAGGGAAAGAAGAGAGGATAATGAATATTGTGTGAATTCATTCTCATCAGATTTGGCCCAAAGAAAAGATATTAGATATATCTGGTTTAACTGAGAAACATCTCTCATCTTATAGAAAAGTAGGAGGGGGAAGGGGAAAAGAAAAGTAGTAGGTTAAATAAAGAAGAAAACAAATAGTAGGGGAAAGGTGTAAGAAAGAGGAGAGTCTCTAAAGGGGGAAATCTGCTTGAGGCTCAAGTAGTGCTCATAAGTAAAATACTGGGGAGGGAAAGGGGAAAAGGAAAGAGTAAAGTATATAATTTGGGGTTAATAAGATGGCAGGAAATACAGAATTAGTAGTTTTAATTGTAAATGTGAATGGGCTGAACTATCCCATAAAACATAAGTAGATAGCAGACTGGATTAAAAACCAGAATCCTACAATATGTTGTTTACAAGAAATGCATTTAAAGCAGAGTGATATATACAGAAAAAGGCTGGAGCAGAATCAATTATGTTTCAGGTGAAGTAAAAAAAGCAGGGGTAGCCATTTTGATCTCAGATCAAGCAAAAGCAAAAATTGATCTAATTGAAAGAGATAGGGAAGGGGCACTATATCTTGCTAAAAGGGTAGCATAGATAATGAAGTAATACCAATATTAAACATATATGCACCAAGTAGTATAGCATCCAAATTCCTAAAGGAGAAGTTAAGAGAGTTGCAAGAAGAAAGACAGCAAAACTAGTGGGAGATCTCAACCTTGCTCTTTCAGAACTAGATAAATCAAACCACAAAATAAATAAGAAAGAAGTTAAAGAAGTAAATAAAATACTAGAAAAACTAGATATGATAGATCTTTGAAGAAAACTGAATGGAGACAGAAAGGAGTATACTTTCTTCTCGGTAGTTCATGGACCGCTACAATACATGGGACCGTGTATTAGGACATAAAGACCTCAAAATCAAATGCTGAAAGGCAGAAGCAGTAAATGCATTTTTTTTCAGATCATGATACAATAAAAATCACATTCAATAAAGGGTCAAAGGAAAATACACCAAAAAGAAATCGGAAACTAAATAATCTCAACCTAAAGAATGAATGGGTGAAACATCAAATCATAGACACAATCAATAATTTCATCCAAGAGAATGACAATAATGAGAAAACCAAATTTTGTGGGATGCAGCCAAAGCGATAATAAGGAGAAATTTTATGCTTATTTAAGCTCTAAATGCTTACTTGCATAAAACAGAGAAAGAAAAGATCAATAAATTGGGCCTGCAACTAAAAAATCTAGAAAAATAACAAATTAACCCCCCCCAACAAAATACCAAACTTGAAATCCTAAAAATAAAAGGAGAGATCAATAAAATTGAAACTAAAAAAACTACTGAATTAATAAATAAAACTAAGAGTTGGTTTTATGAATAAAATGGATAAACCTTTAGCTAATTTGATTCAAAAAGGAAAGAGGAAAATCAAATTGTTAGTCTGAAAAATGAAAAGGGAGAACTATCCACCAATGAAGAAGAAACAAGAGCAATTATCAGGAGTTATTTTGCCCAACTTTATGCCAATAAATCTGACAACCTAAGTGAAATGGAGTAATACCTACAAAAATATAGATTGCTCAGATCAACAGAAGAGAAAACAAATTACTTAAATAGTCCCATTTTAGAAAAAGAAATAGAACAAGCTATTAATCAACTCCCTAAGAAAAAATCTCCAGGACCAAATGGATTTACATGTGAATTCTACCAAACATTTAAAGAACAATTAACTTCAATTTGAAAAAATAGGGAATGAAGGACTCCTACCAAATTCCTTTTATGACATAGACATAGTACTGATACCTAAACCAGGTAAGATGAAAACAGAGAAAGACAATTATAGACTGATCTCCCTAATAAATATTGATGCAAAAATCTTAAATAAAATATTAGCAAAGAGATTACAGAAAATCATCCCCCGGATATTACACAGTGACCAGGTATGATTTATACCAGAAATGCAGGGCTGGTTCAATATTAGGAAAACTGTTAGCATAATTGATTATGTCAGTAACCAAATCAACAAAAACATATGATTATCTCAATAGATGCAGAAAAAGCATTTGATAAAATCCAACACACATTCCTATTTAAAACACTAGAAAATATAGGAATAAATGGACTTTTCCTTAAAATAGTCAACAGCATCTATTAAAAACCATCAGCAAGCATCATATGTAATAGGGATAAATTAGAATCATTCCCAATAAGATCAGGGGTGAAACAAGGTTGCTCACTATCACATTGAATATTGCTATTCAATATTGTATTAGAAATGCTAGCCTTGGCAATAACAGAAGAAAAAGAGATTGAATTAGAGGAGATAACGAGGAGACCAAATTATCACTCTTTGCAGATTATATGATGGTATACTTAGAGAACCCCAAAGAATCTACTAAAAAGCTATTAGAAATAATCCACAACTTTAACAAAGTTGCAGGATACAAAATAAATCCATATAAGTCATCAGCATTCATATACATCACTAACAAAATCCAACAGCAAGAGATATAAAGAGAAATTCCATTTGAAATAACTGTCAATAATATAAAATATTTGGGAATTTATCTGCCAAAGGAAATCAGGAACTATATAAGCAAAACTACATAACACTTTTCACACAAATAAAGTCAGATTTAAGCAATTGAAAAAATGTCAAGTGCTCATGGATAGGGCACGCATTTGAATATGAGAAAGATGACAATACTCCTTAACCTAATCTATTGATTTAGTGCTATACCAAACAAACTCCTAATAAACTCTTTTACTGAACTAGAAAAAATACCAACAAAATTCATCTGGAAGAACAAAAGGTCAAGAATTTCAAAGGAATTAATGAAGAAATAAACAAATGAATGTGGCCTAGCTGTATCAGATTTAAAACTATATTAAAAGCAGCAGTATCAAAATCATTTGGTACTGGCTAAGAAATAGAGAAGTTGATCAGTGGAATAGATTAGGTTCACAGAAGAAAACAGCCGATGACTCTTAACAATCTAGTATATGACAAACCCCAAAGTCCCATCTTTTGGGATAAGAATTCACTATTTGACAAAAACTGCTGGGAAAACTGGAAACTAGTATGGCAGAAAGTAGGTATAGACCTACACCTAACACCATATACCAAGATAAGGTCAAAATGGGTTCATGATCTAGACATAAAGAATGATATTATTAACAAATTGGAAGAACATAGGATAGTTTACCTCTCAGATTTGCAGAGGAGGAAGGAATTTGTGACCAAAGAAAAATTAGAGATCATTATTGACCACAAAATAGATAATTTTGATTATATTAAGTTTAAAAAGTTTTCATACAAACAAAACTAATGCAGACATGATTAGAAGGGAAGTATTAAACTGGGAAAACATTTTTACCTCCAAAGGATCTGATAAAGGCCTCATTTCTAAAATATATAGAGAATTGACTCAAATTTATAATAGTTTAAGCCATTCTCTGGTTGATAAATGGTCAAAGGATATGAACAGACAATTTTCAGATGAAGAAATTGAAACTATTTGTAGCCATATGAAAAGGTGTTCCAAATCACTAGTGATCAGAGAAATACAAATTAAGACAACTCTGAGATAACACTACACACCAGTCAGATGGGCAAAGATTCCCAGGAAAAGATAATGATCAATGTTGGAGGGAATGTGGAAAAACTGGGACACTGATGCAGTGTTGATGGAACTGTGAATGGATCCAACTATTCTGGAGAGCAGTTTGGAACTATGCTCAAAAAGTTATCAAACTGTGCATACCTTTTGATCCAGCAGTGTTTCTACTGGGATTATATCACAAAGAGATCTTAAAGGAGAGAAAGGGACACACATGTACAAAAATGTCTGTGGCAGCCCTCTTTGTAGTGGCAAGAATCTGGAAACTGAATAGATGCCCATCAGCTGGAGAATGGCTGAATAGATTATGCTATATGAATGCTACGGAATACTATTGTTCTATAAGTAATGACCAGCAGGATGATTTCACGGGGCCCTGAAGAGACCTACATGAACTGATGCTTAGTGAAATGAGCAGAATCAGATCATTATACACAGCAACAACAAAACTATACAACCATCAATTCTCATGGATGTGACTCTCTTCAGTATTGAGATGATTCAAATCAGTTCCATTTCTGCAGTGATGAAGAAAACCATCAACACCCATGGGAACAAAGTGTGAAACACAACATAGCATTCTTGCTCTTTCTATTGTTATTTTTTGCTTGCATTTTCTTTTCTTTCTCAGTTTTTCCTTTTTCTTCCTTCTTGATCTGATTTTTCTTGTGCAACAGGATAACTGTATAAATATGTATACATATCTAACATGTATTTCAACATATTTAATACCTGCCAGGTAGGGGAGAGGTTGGGGGGCAGGAGAGGAAAATTTGGAACAAAAGGTTATGCCAAGGTCAATGTTGGAAAAATTATCCATGCATATGCTTTGTAAATAAAAAGCTTTAATAATAATAATAATAAATTATTCAACACTTTTTATGTTAAAAGTTCATAAGGGTTATTTGTCTGTGGTTGCTTTGTCTATCCCATTTTAGATATCAATAGCAGACTTGTATCATGGAAAAGATTTGGGAAAAATTGTAGTTTTTTTCCCCTTTGTGAATAAATTTATGCCTTGTTCCATTTCTTTTTTTCTGATTTGGAATTATTTAAATTATTTCTTTTGTTGAGCTTAGCATTTTATATTTTTTGAAATATTTATTCATTAATTGTAGTTATTAATTTTGCTGGTTTATAATTGGGCAAAATAATTTGGTAGTTTCTATTACTATCTTTTTAATTTGTTATGAAATTAGTTTATCTATTTTCGATACAAGTCTTCCTGTCTTTTTAAAAATTGACTCTTCTTTTCCTTTTACCCTGCCCTGAAACCCCAGCTCTGTTTTATTTATCAATTATTTTGCTTACAATTTTATATTTTTCTTTAAGAATTTGTAATGTGATATTAAGATGAGAATTTTTCATTTGTTGATTTTTGAGTTTTTATACTTGAATGTCTCTTTTTCTTTTATTTGTTCTTTTCTTTAGTTTAATTGTTAAAAACTTCTCTTATTCAAGTGTTAAAATATAAATTTTGGTCAATAATAAGGCATTTATTAATTACTTACTATGTGCTTAAAAATAGGAATTTAAAGAAAAGCAAAAAATAGCCCCCTTGCTAAAAAGGAGCTCACAGTCTAATGCTGCAGACAACATGCCAACAACTATGCACAAACAAAATGTATATAGAATAAACTGGGGATAATCTCAGAAGGGAAGGTGCTAAGATTAAGGCATATCTGGAAAGGCTTCTTATTAAGGTGAGATTTTAGCTGAGACGTGAAGGAAGCTAGAGAAGTGAAAAAGTAGAGATGATAAGGAAAAGAGTTATAATAGGAATGGGGGGGACAGTCAGTGAAACTACTCTGAGCTGAAAGATGGAATGTTGTTTGTAAGAGAACACTATGGAGGCCAGTGCTTCAAGAATATGTGGGATAAGAGTAAAATGGGGTGAGATAAAGAACTCTGAATGTGAATAGGATTTTTTATTTGCTCTTGTAGATGATAGAGAGCCACTGGGAAGTGGACATGGTCAGACCTATTCTTTTGGAAGCTTATTTTGGCAGTTGAGAATAGGATGATCTTGAATAAGAAGTGGAGGAAGTATAAGAAGAGCATGCCATGGGTGGATGTGAGAGAAATGAGGAAGGTAAAATTGGTTAAAAAAAAAAATCCAAAAAAGTTTGGATATGGTGAGGGGATTGCAGGGAGACATTAGAGAAAAGGTCCCAGGGGTCCTCAAACTTTTTAAAGAGGGGGCCAGTTCACTGTCCCTCAAACTGTTGGAGGGCCGGACTATAGTAAAAACAAAAACTTTGTTTTGTGGGTCTTTAAATAAAGAAACTTCATAGCCCTGGGTGAGGGGGATAATTGTCCTCAGCTGCTCGCATCTGGCCAGTGGGCCGTAGTTTGAGGGCCCTTGCTAGGCCATAAGCCTGGGTAAGCTGGAAGATGGTATTGTCATTTAGAGTAATAGGGAAGTTTGGAAGAGGGGAAGGATTCATGGGGCATGAGGAGAAAAGGCAACAAATTCAGTTTTGTTCATCTTGAGGTGAAGATATCTTCCCTATAATCCAGTTTGGAATGTCTAGTAGGCAGTTATAGATGCAAGTCTAGAAGTCAGGGAAAAAGTTAAGATGGATACATAGATTTGAAAATAGTCAGCCTAGAAATAAATGATCCTTGGATCATGGGAGCTGATGATATCAGCAAGTCAGTAGAGTGAGAAGAGGACACAGACCTAAACCTTGGGGACATTTAAGCATTATAAAGATCCAGTAAAGGAGATGCAGTCATTCAGTCTAAGGTATTTCTTCAGTATATTCAGCATTTTTTCCCCGTGTTTACTCCTACCTCTAGCTTCAGCCCCTAGATCAGGGGCTTGCATGTTTCAGTCACAGACCATTTCCATTTACTGGAGAGCATGAGTAGATCTTGCTCAGTTCTGAGTTCAGTCATTAAAACTAGGTCCCACATTCTGTTGGAATTGAATGGTCATACTTTTTCCTGTGGTTTGGCTTAGGCTGCCTGAATGCTGGTCTGTGTCCTTATTCTAGGCACTGATGTGACTCTTCTGCAAGGGTAGGATTGCTTTGTACTTCATCTTCCAAATACCTTAGTTTATCTTCACTCCATGTTTCTGTAGAATATTTGAGTCTTTTTGTGCAGTGCTTAACTGAATGGGAGACTTCATAGTGAATCTCTTTAGTTTTCCTTATAACTGTTCTTTCTGGTACATTTTCTTGAGCTTTATTAGGGATATATTCTTTAATTCCTAATGTGCTACCAAATTTCCCTAGTCTCCTCACATTTCCTTCTACTGTTTTTAACCCAATCACTTCAGTTTCCTTAGTACTGTGTGGGATAACAAACCCTACTTCAAAATACTCAGAGATATCTCAAAGTGAAGAACAGAAGCTTTATTAGTATCTCGTGAGAAGTGGACAGTCTCAGAGAGAGGAGGGCTGGTTTCACAAAGGCTGAGAGATAATTTAAATGGCCAGAAAAAAAAAATTACAGAAACTATTCTCCCACCCATTTCCCATTAATCTTTCTAAAATCATTGGCAAACTCGACCTTAATTCCTTTATTTGTCTCTGGAATATAGGTGGGCTTTTGTGGCACTAGGATCTTAATTAAACAATACCTGTTTCAAAAGAGTCTGTTCTGCTTCTAAGGTTAAAAATCAATTAAGTCAGAGGGGTTAGAAAGGTTTCAAAGAAACTAGGTTTACCTCAGGCTTTTCTCAATCAACAAATAGAGATTAGCCAGTTTGTAGACTTCTCAAATATCTCAAGGCTATTAAATAGTTTGTCAGATTCTTCTCTAAGGAGTTATCTCTTAGAAAGTCTTTGTTCTTCTTTCCAGATCCTAATATTAAACTCTTGGTGCTGAGTCTTATTATTCTGAGAAGTCCTCAGTTTCCCTTTTCACTCAGTACTCGAAATCAACTCAATCACCAGCCCCTACTGTTGTTTACATTCTCTGATCCAGATTGGAGTCTGTCTTATCTGACAGCTTCAATAGTCCTACTACACAATTTCTGGAAGGACAAGTGGCTGTTCCTTCCCTCCCCCATCAGAGCATCTAATTCACTTTCTCTCCTCTCAGAGTTTTTAAAATTTCCTTATTTCCGTAGTCGTCTTCTGGGTGACACTCTTTCACTTTTCACCTTCCTCATAAGAACCAAGTTTTTTCTGACCCTTTGGATCCTTTTATTTCCTATCCCCAATTTAATTTCTATTTCTATTTTTCTTTTTCTTAAGGAAAATTTTATTGATCCTGATAACTGAAGAGTATGTTATGGTATTCCATAAATACTTTCATCTTCCCTTTGAAAACAGATTCCAGTCTATATGTGAATTCTGGTTGTAGCAGAAATATTAACACCTGATTCAAAGTCACTACAAAATTCTTCCTATGTACTGAAATCCTCAGTTGTTTTCTGATGTACTTTTAAGTACTTACAACTTTTAAGTTCTTCACTGTGACACACTGTGTGTGTGATTAATGTAATCATTTATCAACTTTTAACAACTTTACAACTATATTTTATATTTTCTTTCATTTTAAAAATTTTGCAGCAAATTTTTTTCTTCAATTTCTCTTGAATTTCTCATACTTAAATTTAACCTTTGGCCATCTTCATAAGTCCGATCCTTTCTAAATCTCCTTCACCATTTCCTATTTAGTTTTCTTTCCTTCCTCCCTCCCTCCCTCTCTCTGTCCACAAAGGGTATCCTTACCTATAGATGCTTCTAAAAGTATTTTTTTCTCTTTTGCATCCCTGAACCTCTTTCAAGATAACTTACTGCCTAGATTTCTTTCTTAAGGACTAGGCCTTAAACCAAAATCAATCTGATTATAATTGGCTACTAACAGCTAACAAGCCCCATTTGCTCATTGTTTGGGTCCTGATTAACAAATATTGTATGTAAATAGCAGTCATTTCTACTTTAGCCAGAAACCCTGAGGATCTTCCCCTCCCAGATTCATTCATTCATTCGTTTGTTTATTTATTTAAATTTTTTTGGACTAGGTTAAAGAGGAGATTCCTAGTTTCAATTGCTACCTAGCCTCCTTAATCATGGAATGGGTGCAGCCTCAAACTATGACCTGTTGAAGATGGTACCTTAAAAAAGGACAAGGTCTCCCTCTACATTCAGGACCGTCACCAGTCCTCCTGATCTATATCTGGTCACTGAACTCAGATGACTCTGGAGGGGAAAGTGAGGCAGGTGAGCTTGCACAATCTCCCTCACTTAAATCCAATTCACTTGAATGTGTTGGCATCCCCTCCCCTGACAGACTGGTCGTTTTTGGAGAACAGCAACAATATCTAACTCAAGAAGGAGGAGGAGGAGCAGAAGGAGAAAGCAGTAATGATGATAAAACAACATTAAAGTAATTTTACAAGTATTTTCTCATATGGCCCTCACAACAACAAAATAGGCGCTGCTGTTATCTCCATTTCACAATTGAGAAAAATGAGGCAAACAAAGGTTACACAAACTAGTATCTGGCAAAATCTTCTCTTTCCATATTGACTTTTTAAATTCACTGTCATAAATTATAATGTATACTATAAATTAAAAGTTCTTTTTGAGACAGAAAAACATCTTAAAAAACACTCACATTCTTTTGTGAGGTACTTCTTGCCTCATTGCTATAAGGAGTTAGCTGATCCCTTCCTGGCTGAAATTAATTGTTCATCAGAAAGCATAAAACAAGATAGGATGCAAATAGCATTTTGAGATTATGCTTCAATAACCTTGAGTACACTGTGACTGTGGAGCTTGCTTTTCTTCAAAAAAGTAAATGTGAGATTACAGGAGGGAAGCCAAGGCAGGAACTCACCCAAGCTCTCCTCCTAACAGCTCCAAATTCCTTTAAATGGCACTAAACACATTTCAGATTATCAGAACACCCCAAAAGACAGACAAGAACATTTTCCAGCTGAAAAGAATTTAGGAGGTCATCAGGAAAGGTGTGTGACACCAGAGTGGGAGTCCAGCCTGCAATCCCCAGTGCAAGTGCAGGCCTAGCTCCTGCCCACCTGGCCCGGCCCCAGCCTCAACTGGTCAGTGAGGCAGCACTGACTCTGAATCAGCAGCTGCGCTGGAGGCTTTTGGACACCAGGGAGGTCTCAGAAGGTCAGTAGCAAGGTCTGTGGCCACAGGGAGACTGGCATGCAGTCCCAGAGAAGCTCCAAGGCTTGGGGTCAGGTTCCTGTAAGGATCTCTGAAAACAGCTGTGCAAAACCTCTGAAGCTTGGGACAGTGCACCCTCCACCCTGGAAACAAGAGTCCTACTTTAACTTTGAAAGCTGAGTGATAGGCTAGGAAAATGAGTAGAAAACAGAAAAAGTTTCTGACCATTGAAAGTTTATGGTGACAAAGAAGATCAATGCACACACTCAGAAGATGACTAAGTCAGAAGCTCCTACATCCAGAGATTCCAAAAAAAAAAAAAAAAAAAAGAACTGAGCTCAGGCCATGGAAGAGCTCAAAAGAGACTCTGAAAATCAAGTAAGAAAAACAGAGGAAAAATTAGGGAAAGAATTGAGAGTAGTGCAAAAGGAAAAAAAATAATGAGGAAGATGCCTTAAAAAGAAAAAAATTAGTTAATTGGGAAAGGAGATACAAAAGCTCACTGAGGAAAATAATTCCTTAAAAATTAGAATTGAGAAAATGATAACTAATGACTTTATGAGAAATCAAGATACAATAAAACAAAACAAAAAAAGAAAAAAAAAAGAAAATGTGAATTATCTTATTAAAAACAACTAACCTGGAAAATAGATCCAGGAGAGATAATTTTAAAATTATTGGTCTACCTGAACATCAAGTTCAAAAAAATTGTCAAGGAAAACTGTCCTGATAGTCTAGAACCAGAGGATAAAATAGAAATTGAAAAAAATCTATCAATCATCTCCTGAAAGAGATCCTAAAATGAAAAGTCCCAGGAATATCATAGTCAAATTCCAGAACTCCCAGTTCAAGCAGAAAATATTGCAAGCATCCAAAAAAATTCAAGAACAGGAAAACCACAGTAAGGATAACACACAATTTAGCACTTCTTACATTAAAAGACCAGAAGGCTTGGGGTATGATATTCTGGAGAGCCATGAAGCTAGAATTATAACCAAGTCCTGAGATCTTCCAGAGAGCTAGTCTGGAAACAACAATAAATAAATAATACAAAAAACAAAACAAAACAAAACAAAACATGAACTTGAAGAAGCATCAAAAAGAAAGATTTATAGATCTGTAGGAGTTTTTATAAAGTTCTTCAATTTTGATTGGCCCACTATCTCCATGTTCCAGTGAGGTATATGAAATACTGATAAAATGAAATTCAACAAAACTGAGTATAATCCTTCGGAGGAAAATTCAATGAAATAGAGAATTTTCAAACAGTTGTGATGAAAACACCAGAGCTGAATGGAAAATCTGATTTCCAAATACAGGTTTCTGGAAAATTGTAAGGAGGAAATAATCAATTGGGGAATGGCTCAATAAACTGTGATGTATATTTATGATAGAATATTATTTTTGAATGGGAAATAATGAGCAGGATGTTCTCAGTAACAAAAAATAACCTGGAAAATCCTCTATGAACTCAAGCAAAGTGAAATGTACTGTATACATTGCAACAGCAATGTTCTGTAAGGACCAGATGTGAATAACTGCTATTTTCAGTAATGTACAATCATCTACAACTACTTTGAAGGACTTATTAAAACTTTTATCCATACTGGAAAGATATGATTATGTCTAAATACAAACTAAAACATTCTCTCTCTGTTTCTCTCTTTTTAACTTAATTTTTCTTGAGGATTTTTATTTCTATTAGGGTGAGAGATCTATTTTTTCCCCACAACTTAATTTTTATGGAATTTTTTTGCATAATTTCACAATTGGTTTCTAAATTGTGGGTAGGGTTAAGGTAGTTAATCTAGAACTCAAAAATTTTACAAATAAATGTAAAATTTTGTTTGTTTGTTTTGAATGTAACTGGGAAAAACATAGAATAAATTGTAGAGGGCCACAGATAGTGGGGTAACTCTGGGTGAGATATAAGACCCTTCAGCCTAGAGGGAACCTGCTAATAATGTCTGGTTTGGCTGCCCATCTCCCCTAAGGGCTCTCGGCCTTCCTGAGAAGTCAGGGGGTGGTGACAACCTGTGCTGTAATTGAAGCAGAATGATACCAAGTGGCAAAGATGCATCTATATAGAACAGCAAGTTGTTTATGTGGTCCAGTATGCTCACAGTGTACTATGGTTATATAAGGGCATCAGGGTGTATAAGGCTGAGTGAATTTGGAATAAATGGACTCCATGTTTGACCATCCACATGAGTTCCTACCTCTTTATTCCTTTTCTAAGACCAAGAACTTGGGCTAGTCCTGAGATCTTCCTGAGATGCTAGTCTGGAAACAACAATAAATAAATAATACAAAAAAGCAAACATGAACTCGAAGAAGCATCAAAAAGAAAGATTTATAGATCTGTTGGAGTTTTTATAAAGTTCTTCAATTTTGATTGGCCCACTATCTCCATGTTCCAGTGAGGTATATGAAATACTGATAAAATGAAATAAATATGGCTATCATGTAAATTGTAACTTTCCAGGCAGTCAGTAAGCATTTATTAAGCACCTGTTGTTGTTCATCTTATATTTCTGAAGAAAAGCAATAATATCATGGGTGATGTCAGCCTCATTCTTTCTTCCTGGATCATCAGTGTCCAGTGCAAGAAAAAAAAAAAATCAAAACTGGCAATGGTCTAGAATGCAATGAAAGAATCTGTTATCTTTGATGTCTGACCAAGCTCCATAGTAGTTACTTCAAATTGTTCTCATCAATCCATTGCACCAAGAAAAATCTTCACGTGCTTGGGGTCTACCCTAATTCACCAATGGATTTGAAGCTTGTTGGTTACCTCTCAGCTTGTCTTAGCTCTTCTAAGGAGATGGTTTTACCAGGGTGTTCACTGTGTGTTCTATACCTTCTTGGTAACAAGTGGAAGGTGAGTGCCAAACAGATAACAAAAGTGAATAAACAGCCCCAAAAAGGGTTCAGCAAGCCCTCACACCAGAGGTGTTAGAACTTCCCTAAACATCCCATACACCTATTATGTGCCAAGCACTGTGCTAAATTTTGGGGATACAACAAAAGCCAAAAGAAAGTCCCTGTCCTCAAGGAGCTCACAATCTAATGGGGGAAAATAAGCAAACAAATAGGTGTGAACAAGCTACATACAGGATAAACTGGGAATATTCAAAGCGCTAGAAATTGAAGGTGATTAGGAAAAGCTTCCAGTAGAAAGTGGGATTTTAACAGGAACTTGAAGCCAGGTAGGCAGAGATGAGAATTTCAGACATAACAGCCAAAGGAAATGTCCAGATCTGAAATAAACTGTTTTGTTCCTAGAAAATAAGGTTCACAACTGTATTTCAAATTACCTTCTCAGAGAGGATTCTGGAAAGATGACAGAGTAAATTGGTAAATTTCAAGCTCTCCCAATTTCCCCCACAAATTGAACAAATTTGTGCCTCAGGGTGAACATAGACTAGCAAAAAATCAAGAAACTTGGACTTCCCAGTTAATCCTGTATATAGCTTGTTCAACTTATTTGTTTGCTTATTTTCCCCCATTAGATTGTGAGCTCCCCAGATGCAATCAGAGACGATCAGAAGACTCTGGGCTAGGAATTAACTGGTCTGAAGTGAAAACACTTTCGGGTTAGCTCTGCAGAAATCAAGCAGGGACCTTTCAGGCTAATTAGATGTGTCTGGAAGCTCAGGAGGAACCATAGAGACTTTCAGATCCTGTACCGTGTATGGTGTTGGATCTGAGACCTGGAGGACTGAGTGAGCCTGGGCTGATTGGGAACATGAGGACCAGCTGGGCTCCAGAACTGGGGCCCTGGGTAAGAAGGAATCTGATGAGTGCAGAGGCAGGGGGAGGAATGCTGCTGACTGCAGGCATTTGCAGGAGGGGGGATATCTTAGTTTGGGGTTCCTGGTCAGATGGGAGAGCTGAAGGGAACCTTGAGGCACCATCTCACACTTAGAGTGCTTACACTAATACCTCTTATTTAAAAAAAAAAAAATGAATTGGCAAAGAAAAACCCCATCATTGAAACAAATTATGGGAACAGGGAAGACCAGGATTCATCTTCAGGAAGATACTTTAGTGGGGGGATGGGGGAAGAAGGAAGCTTCTACCCCAAAGAGTAATTTGAAATAGTTTCCTACCCAGAGAGAATTTACAGAACTCAAAAAAGAATTTAAAAATCAAATGAGACATTAAAGAAAAACTAAAATAAATAAATAAGAACTGTCCAACAAAAACAAGATTATGAAAAAAAAAAAGGTAACTGACTGGAAAAGTGTTGAGGTCTAGCTTTGGGGTACCTAAATGAAATTAGGGTTAAGGTCTAGTGGCAGGTTTGGGATACAGATTCGGCGCAAGGGGGGGGGGGTCTAGTAGCGGCGCGAGTTCCCAATAAAAGGATTTATTGGCCCGGAGAGCTAGATTGATAAAAGAGGTTGATTATTAGGTGAAAATAGTGATAAGGAGGGCACTGGACAAAGGGTCCAGTGGACAGAGGGTCCTCACATGGCCACCATGTTTGGAATCTCTGCCAAGAGGGGTTCCTAGCATGGCCTTTTTATAATAGGAGACTTAGCTCGAGGGGCTTTTGAGTGTAGCCCCAAAGTTGGCTCAGATCCGGGTGGGTCTGGGACAGGTCTGGATCTTCTATTGGAATTCAAAGGGACTAGGATTTGTGAGTTAAAGGACAATTTACATTATTAACTAGGAGAGTGGGAAACTAGAAAGGAATCTTTCGTGCATCAAAAGGCGATAGAGTCTCAAAGATGAAAATAATCCTTTGAAAATTATAATTCAGCAAGGCAAGCCAGTGAAACTATGAAAGAGCAAGAAATAACAAAATAGATTATAAAGAATGAGAAAATAGAATAGAATGTGAAACATAAGAAAAATGAGAGATCTGGAGAACAGATCAAGAAGAACAAAATATAAGAATAATTGGACTGCCCAGAGTTGTGACCAGAAAAAGAGAACCTTGACAAAATAATGCAGGAAAAATGTCCCTGAAGTGACAAAACACAAAGGGAAAGTAGAAATAGAAAAAAATCCACCGATCATCACCCCTCAAAGAGATACTCTGTGGAAAACACACAGGAATATTATTATCAAATTTAGAAATCCCCAGATCAAAGAGAAAATTTTGCAAGAAACAAAGAAAAAACAATTCAAATATGCTGGACAATTAGAATTGTACAGGACTCATCAGCAGCCACAATTTTAAAAACTACAGATCCTGGAATCACATCTACCAATAACAAAAATATCATATCCAGCAAAATTATCTATAATGTAGAATGAGAAAAAACGGACATTCAATGAACTTGCAGATTTTCAGGACTTTCTATCAACCAAACCTGAACAACAGAAAATTTAACATATAAGAGCCAATATCAAAGATCAATTTTAAGAAGCTAACCATGTACAAACTGTTTTAGTATGGACAAATTGTTTATGTTTTTATTACAGGGGAAATGTACAAGATTGATATCAACAATAAGGCAGCTAAAATATATAGACTGAAAGACTGAAAATATAAAGACTGAGTAATCATGTTATACAAATGAGGGGCAGAGGAAGAACAGACACAGAGACATTAGAGTGGGGTGGAGAGCACATAGTTCTGAAAACCTACTCATATTGGGAATGGGTTCAATAGATAACACTACATATATACCATTAAGAGTTTTGCAATCTCCAAAATCTATAAATAAATTTAAAAAAAATACTCACCAATCCTATAACTATTTATATTCAATTACTGATTTTTAAAAAAGAAATCTAAGTATACTTAAAAGCTAGATAAATCAGCAACTGGAAAACGAGTCAAGTCTTATTTGAGAAAAATGTCAAAATTATGTATATTAAGTATAACATTTTAAAATTAAAAGCTGATTTATTTAGACTTTATAAACTATACTTCCCCTTCGTAAAACTTATTAGAAGCTGTTTTGTGGGATGTTAGATGTTTTTCCCTTTTGTCCCTTCTATAGTTTTGTGAAATAAAGTTAGTGGATTTCTATTGCACTGCTGTTGTCACTACTGCCAAATGCTTTAGTATGGATGAAGCAGATACCTGGTTATTTAAGGAGCAGGATAAATGGGCCAAGACAGCTTTCCCCTTTCTCAATTCACCAGGGAACGTTTGAGAATTCCACCTGACACAGGGACAGCATAGTGCTCTTAAAACAATCTACAGTCTGATCCGATTGTTCCCCAGTGGGGGAGGCTGACCACAGCTCACTCAAGAGTCATTGATTGGATTAACAGCCTAATTCCCAACAGATGAATAGAATACTGATGTCTTGTCAGCCTAGATCACAAAAGGAAAACACAATCTGCTTCTACAGCTTAGATTTTAACCCTCTGTATTCTTGTCACTGAGGTCTTAATTTAGAGCAATTCAGGTATCTTCCACATCAAAATCATGTGATTCAACAAATAATATTTCAGCCCCTGCTTACACTGCATTCTTCCAAAAACCTTTCATCCTTTTTTTTTTTCAGGACTATTTATAAAGATGCATTTTTAGATATTTCAGAAATTTAAAGCATAGTTTACTCAGAATTTTAATTCCCATTTCAATGATACTACATACACAATTCATTAATGGGTTCCTCAACTTCTGGCCTCATTTTTTAAAAAAGTTAACATACTACTAAGTCATAATATTACATTATCATACCAATCATCTACAAGCATTTATTAAAAGCCTACTATTAGTTGCAGATATAAATAGAGGGTCTTTTTGAGGAAGCTTAAATGTTAACTATGAGAAATTGTTATAACTCATCAGAGACAAGAAAATGGGGGAAAGATGTCAAAGGCCTATGAGATGAAGACTATAGTAGATGAGAAAAAACTCATGGACAATTGTCTCTTGTCTCAGAAAAGTGTGAGGGGACATCCTCTGTCTAGAGCAATAGGAGAGTGACATGAAAGACTTGAGGAAAAAAGATGCTATGGGAAATGAATGCAGTCAATGAGGGGAGAGTAAGGAATGCCTTATTTATACATATACCCACGCATCCCTATCTTTAATATTAATCTGTAATTGCATCTACATTTCAATCTGTAAGCTGATTGAAGTGTATTTATGCAGAAATTTGTATAACTATAAATTTTTGTAATGGGTTTTGCTTTTATGACTTAACTGATGGGGGAGAAGGAAGAGGGAAACTAATTTGGAATTGGAAATAAAATAAAATTGAATTAAAAATAATTTTTGAAAGAGATATGGAATAAGAGAAGGTAACCAAAAGTTTTGTTACTTTTTGGGTTTAAAAATAATTACTGTAGACATTATTAGATTTTTGGATTATTTTTACAATTAGCATTGATTTCTGAGATGATGATCACCTTTGTGACCAATTTTTAATACACATGGTTGTAGTTAGGGGCACAACATTTAACACCAGAACAGAAAACAGTTACTTACATTATTACAGGAAATGAATCTCAGAACATGGCATTTCCATGGTAATCATCACATGATAAAATATAAGCAAAAACTGTTAATTCTTCAGTAGACTAATGAAATTGACCTTTCCCTCTCCCCTGACAAGCTTTTTTTTTTCCCTGGGAAGTCTCAAAGTATTTTCAAGAGAAGGAAAAAAGGGTATATATAGATCTTGAAAAATGATCTACGTTCACCCCTCAACTTTTTTTTAGAGCAACTTTTAAATAATTCTGAAGAGACAAATGCATAATATTTTCAAAAACCTTTAGGAAATGACATTTGATAACCTCCCACAGGTTAGATATTTCACTGTTCAACAATTCTCATTCTATACTTCTTTGTTCTATACAGCTCCTCATAGATATGGTTCCTGACATCTACTGATGCTGTTTAAGACAATTTAAAAATATCACATGTTTATAGCTGAAAAGGACCTTAATGGTCAGCTTGGGCAACTCCCTTATTTTACAGATGAAAAAAATGGAGGCTAAAGGGTTAAATGATTTGTCCAAGGTCACAAAAGTAGGCAGTGGCAGCCACAGAATTTGAATCCAAATATTCTTGTCTCCAAATCTACAGGTCCAATGTTCTGACCACTGCATATTCATTTGTTGGCTTATGCATGTGGATCCTTTTTTTGACTGATGGTGATGGGGAGGTGGAGTTCTTTGGTAAGCTATAGAAAACAATTATATGGCATTTCCTTTGTAAAGTATTTTGTATATATAATGTTCCCAGGAGCTAGCTGCTAGGAATACAAAGATAATAAAGTAAGAGATTCCTTATAATCTGACTTCTGATATCACCACTTTACTGAAAATGATCTTGTGCTACTAGTAGTGATATATATGTTAAATGGGTAAATTCATGGATCTTTGCTCAGCTTCTGTTTTCTGACATCTTGTAGCCTGTACCAATATTGTCTATTAGATCTTCCTGAATGGTCTTTCCGGTCTTAGTTCTCTTACTTCTTCACTTTTTTTATTCTCTTCTTACACTTTTTCCTTTTTGTCTTTTTGGCTGGTTCAAATGTGGCTTGATTTTTATGTTTATTTGGCCTTTCTCTCCATGCCATCCTCCCTTTTCCCCTTTATCTGTAATGTGCCCTTTTTCATTTTCAGTATACATGTTCTCCTTACGTGTATTATCCTAGCCATGAAGATTATTTCTTTTTTTTTTTTTTTTTTTTTGGTGTGTCCATGGGGAATTTTTTTTTTTAAATTTTTTATTTAATAATTACATTACATTGACACTCATTTCTGTTCCGATTTTTTTTCCCCTCCCTCCCTCCACCCCCTCCCCTAGATGGCAAGCAGTCCTTTATATGTTGGATATGTTGCAGTATATCCTAGATACAATATATGTTTGCAGAACCGAACAGTTCTCTTGTTGCGTAGGGAGAATTGGATTCAGAAGGTATAAATAATCCGGGAAGAAAAACAAAAATGCAGATAGTTCACATTCGTTTCCCAGTGTTCTTTCTTTGGGTGTAGCTGCTTTTGTCCATCATTTATCAATTGAAACTCAGGTCTCTTTGTCAAAGAAATCCACTTCCATCAAAATATGTCCTCATACAATATCGTTGTCGAAGTGTATAATGATCTCCTGGTTCTGCTCATTTCACTTAGCATCAGTTCATGTAGGTCTCTCCAAGCCTCTCTGTATTCATCCTGCTGGTCATTTCTTACAGAACAATAATATTCCATAACATTCATATACCACAATTTACCCAGCCATTCTCCAATTGATGGGCATCCATTCATTTTCCAGTTTCTAGCCACTACAAACAGGGCTGCTACAAACATTTTGGCACATACAGGTCCCTTTCCCTTCTTTAGTATTTCTTTGGGATATAAGCCCAATAGAAACACTGCTGGATCAAAGGATATGCACATTTTGATAATTTTTTGGGCATAATTCCAGATTGCTCTCCAGAATGGTTGGATTCGTTCACAACTCCACCAACAATGCATTAGTGTCCCAGTTTTCCCGCATCCCCTCCAACATTCATCATTATTTTTTCCTGTCATCTTAGCCAATCTGACAGGTGTGTAGTGATATCTCAGAGTTGTCTTAATTTGCATTTCTCTGATCAATAATGATTTGGAACACTCTTTCATATGAGTGGTAATAGTTTCAATCTCATCCTCTGAAAATTGTCTGTTCATATCCTTTGACCATTTATCAATTGGAGAATGGCTTGATTTCTTATAAATTTGAGTCAGTTCTCTATATATTTTGGAAATGAGGCCTTTATCAGAACCTTTAACTGTGAAAATGTTTTCCCAGTTTGTTGCTTCCCTTCTAATCTTGTTTGCATTAGTTTTATTTGTACAAAGGCTTTTTAATTTGATGTAATCGAAATTTTCTATTCTGTGATCAGTAATGGTCTAGTCTAGTTCATCTTTGGTCACAAATTTCTTTCTCCTCCACAAGTCTGAGAGATAAACTATTCTATGTTCCTCTAATTTATTTATAATCTCGTTCTTTATGCCTAGGTCATAGACCCATTTTGATCTTATCTTGGTATATGGTGTTAAGTGTGGGTCCATGCCTAATTTCTGCCATACTAATTTCCAATTATCCCAGCAGTTTTTATCAAATAATGAATTCTTTTCCCAGAAGTTAGGGGCTTTGGGTTTGTCAAACACTAGATTGCTATAATTGACTATTCTGTCTTGTGAGCCTAGCCTTTTCCACTGATCCACTAATCTATTTCTTAGCCAATACCAAATGGTTTTGGTGACTGCTGCTTTATAATATAATTTTAGATCAGGTACAGCTAGGCCACCTTCATTTGATTTTTTTTTCATTAGTTCCCTTGAGATTCTCGACTTTTTATTGTTCCATATGAATTTTGTTGTTATTTTTTCTAGATCAATAAAATATTTTCTTGGAAGTCTGATTGGTATAGCACTAAATAAATAGATTAGTTTAGGGAGTATTGTCATCTTTATTATGTTCGCTTGGCCAATCCAAGAGCACTTAATATTTTTCCAATTATTTAAGTCTGACTTTATTTGTGTGGAGACTTTTTTATAATTTTGCTCATATAATTCCTGAATTTCCTTTGGTAGATAGATTCCCAAATATTTTATGGTATCAACAGTTATTCTGAATGGAATTTCTCTTTGTATCTCTTGCTGTTGGGTTTTGTTGGTGATGTATAAAAATGCTGAGGATTTATGGGGATTTATTTTGTAGCCAGCTACTTTGCTAAAATTATGAATTATTTCCAATAGCTTTTTGGTAGAATCTCTGGGGTTCTCTAGGTATACCATCATATCATCTGCAAAGAGTGATAGTTTGGTTTCCTCATTGCCTACTCTAATTCCTTTTATATCTTTCTCGACTCTTATTGCCGAGGCTAGTGTTTCTAATACGATATTAAATAATAATGGTGATAGTGGGCAACCTTGCTTCACTCCAGATCTTACTGGGAAAGGTTCCAGTTTTTCCCCATTGCATATGATGCTTACTGATGGTTTTAAATATATGCTCCTGACTATTTTAAGGAAAAGTCCATTTATTCCTATGCTCTCAAGTGTTTTTATTAGGAATGGATGTTGGATTTTATCAAATGCTTTTTCTGCATCTATTGAGATGATCATGTGGTTTTTGTTTGTTTGGTTATTGATATAGTCAATTATGCTAATAGTTTTCCTAATATTGAACCAGCCCTGCATTCCTGGTATAAATCCTACTTGGTCATAGTGTATTATCCTGGTGACAATTTTCTGTAATCTTTTTGCTAATATTTTATTTAAGATTTTAGCATCAATATTCATTAGGGAGATTGGTCTATAATTTTCTTTCTCTGTTTTCAGCCTACCTGGTTTAGGTATCAGTACCATATCTGTGTCATAAAAGGAGTTTGGTAGGACTCCTTCAATCCCTATTTTTTCAAATAGTTTATATAACATTGGAGTTAATTGTTCTTTAAATGTTTGGTAGAATTCACATGTAAATCCATCTGGTCCTGGGGATTTTTTCTTAGGGAGTTGATTGATAGTTTGTTCTATTTCTTTTTCTGAGATGGGACTGTTTAGGATATTTACTTCTTCCTCTGTTAGTTTGGGCAAGCTGTATTTTTGGAGGTATTTTTCTATTTCATTTAAGTTGTCGAATTTATTGGCATAAAGTTGGGCAAAGTAACTCCTAATTATTGCTCTAATTTCCTCTTCGTTAGTGGTGAGTTCTCCCTTTTCATTTTTAAGACTAACAATTTGATTTTCCTCTTTCCTTTTTTTAATCAGATTTACTAAGGGTTTGTCTATTTTGTTGGTTTTTTCATAGAACCAACTCTTAGTTTTATTAATCAATTCAATAGTTTTTTTACTTTCAATTTTATTGATCTCACCTTTTACTTTTAGAATTTCAAGTTTAGTGTTTGACTGGGGGTTTTTAATTTGTTCCTTTTCTAGCCTTTTTAATTGCAAACCCAATTCATTGACCTTCTCTTTCTCTATTTTATACAAATAGGCCTCTAGAGATATGAAATTTCCCCTTATTACCGCTTTGGCTGCATCCCATACATTTTGGTATGATGTCTCATTATTATCATTTTCTTGGGTGAAGTTATTAATTATGTCTATGATTTGCTGTTTTACCCAATCATTCTTTAGTATGAGATTATTTAGTTTCCAATTATTTTTTGGTCTACTTCCCCTGGTTTTTTGTTGAATGTAATTTTCATTGCATCGTGGTCTGAAAAGGATGCATTTACTATTTCTGCCTTACTGCATTTGAGTTTGAGGTTTTTATGCCCTAATATATGGTCAATTTTTGTATAGGTTCCATGAACTGCTGAAAAGAAAGTATATTCCTTTCTGTCTCCATTACATTTTCTCCAGAGATCTATCATATCTAGCTTTTCTAGTATTCTGTTTACCTCTTTGACTTCTTTCTTATTTATTTTCTGGTTTGATTTATCTAATTCTGAGAGTGCAAGGTTAAGATCTCCCACTATTATAGTTTTACTGTCTATTTCTTCTTGCAGCTCTCTTAGTTTCTCTTTTAAGAATTTAGATGCTACCCCACTTGGTGCATATATGTTTAATATAGATAGTGCTTCATTATCCATGCTACCCTTTAGCAAGATGTAGTGTCCTTCCTTATCTCTTTTAATTAGGTCAATTTTTGCTTTAGCTTGATCTGAGATCAGGATGGCTACCCCTGCTTTTTTGACTTCACCTGAAGCATAGTAAATTTTGCTCCAACCTTTTACCTTTAACCTGCATGTATCTCCCCGCTTCAGGTGTGTTTCCTGTAAACAACATATTGTAGGATTCTGGCTTTTAATCCATTCTGCTAACCGCTTCCTCTTTATGGGGGAGTTTACCCCGTTCACATTTATGGTTAGAATGACCAATTCTGTATTACTTGCCATCTTGTTAACCCCGATTTATGCTTTCCTCCCTTCTTTCCCCTTTCCCCCCTTCCAAGTATTAAGCTTGTGAGCACCCCTTGCTTCTCACAGCCCTCCCTTTTTAGTGTCCCTCCCCCCGCCTTAGAGTTCCTCCCCCTATCTTACCCCTTTCCCTCCCAGTTCCCGTATTCCCTTCCGCTTAGCTTATTCCTTCCCTTTCCACTTTTCCCTTCTCACTTTTCAATGAGATGGGAGAAGTTTCACCATAGATTGAATATGTCTTAAGATTTTTCACTTAAAGCCAATTCTGAAGGCAGTAAGATACCCACTATATTCATCCCCCTCCATTCTTTCTCTCAGATATAATAGGTTTCCTATGCCTCTTCATGTGATGTACTACCCCCACTTTACCCTTTTTCTGGTACAGTGTCCTTTCCACATCAATTTCTAGAACAAGGTATACATGTATTCTTTATACATCTATATAGTCAAAATATAGTTCCCAAGATTAATCTTTACCTTTTTAGATTTCTCTTGAGTTCTATATTTGTAGATCAAACTTTTTGTTAAGTTCTGGTTTTTTCATCAGAAATAGATGAAATTCGCTTACTTCGTTGAATGTCCATCTTCTTCCCTGGAAAAAGATGCTCATTCTCGCTGGGTAAGTTATTTTTGGTTGCATACCAAGTTCCTTAGCCTTTCGGAATATCATATTCCAGGCCCTTCGATCTTTTAATGTGGATGCTGCCAGATCCTGGGTGATCCTTATCGTGGCTCCTTGATACTTGAATTGGGTTTTTCTAGCCGCTTGCAATATTTTTTCTTTCATCTGAGGGTTCTGGCATTTGGCCACTATATTCCTTGGTGTTTTGATTTTAGGATCCCTTTCAGTGGGTGATCGATGAATCCTTTCAATGTTTATTTTTTCCTCTGTTCCTATGACTTCTGGGCAGTTCTCTTTGATAATTTCCTGGAAGACAATGTCCAGGCTCTTTTTTTCATCATGTTTTTCTGGGAGTCCAATGATTCTCAGATTGTCTCTCCTGGATCTGTTTTCCAGGTCTGTTGTCTTCCCCAGAAGGTATTTCACATTTTTCTCCATTGTTTGATTTTTTTGGATTTGCTTGACTGATTCTTCTTGTCTCCTCGAGTCATTCAATTCCACTTGTTCAATTCTGATTTTCAGTGAAGTATTCTCTTCACTCACTTTTTTAAAATCTTTCTCTAATTGTCCCATTGAGTTCTTTTGTTCTGTGGAATTTTTTTCCATTTCGCCAATTTTGTTTTTTAGAGAGCTGTTTTCTGTTTCCAGTTCACTAATCCTATTTTTCAAGGATTTTACTTCTTTATCCACTCTCTCTTTAACTGACTTCTCCAGGCTCTTTTCCCACTTTTCTTCTAGCTCCCTTGTGAGAGCCTTTTTAATCACTTCTATGAGGTTCATCTGTGCTGAGGAACAGATGATTTCCTCCTTTGGGGAATCACCTGGGGACTGTCTGTTTTTAGTCTCCTCAGGATTTAGAGTCTGCTCTCTATCTGTATAGAAGCTGTCAAGGGTTAAAGTCCTCTTCAGCTTCTTGCTCATTCTGTCTATTAATCAGAGACAAACTACCAAAGAAAAACAGAAAAAACTGGAGTCTTTCTTTGGGGGGGGGCTGGGTGTGTTATCGAGCTTCCTCTACAGACTGCAGGGGGCAGCAGTGAGGCACTAGCAGGACTGTGCTGCGCCTGCGCTCTGAGATCCCAGAGCGTGCTGAGTCACTGAGGGGGGGGAAGGGGGGGGCGGCCAGGTCCTGAGAGACTCCAGCTGTTTGCGGTTGTGTTCTTCAGCCCCGGTGTTTTTAGCTTCTCTGCTGGGCTGTTGACTTGCTGCAGGTTCCAAACCTGTAGCGAAGCTCTCCCCGCAGAGACGGCTGTGATCACTCCCCACCCCCTCTCCAGTCTGCTCCCGTGCTCTCACTGCCGCTGCCCGCCGCCTGCGCCCGATCTAAAACCGCCCCAGCCCTCCAGTAAAGACAGACCTTTCTTGGCGGATCTCAAGGATGGCTTCTCTTGGTAACTATTTGTGGGTTTTTTTCAGTCAAGCATTGATTCAGAGGCTTGTAATGAAGTGGATAGTGAGAGAAAGCGCAGAGCTTATGCAGCAGTGTGCCTCCTCTCCGCCATCTTAACCGGAAGTCCGAAGATTATTTCTATATAAATTCATGCCAAATCTTCCTCTCCAATCCCACATGGTAAAACTGTATGCTAGACATTTCCTTTTTTTAAAAAAAATTATTTATTTTTAAAAGATATTGCTTTATGAATCATGTTGAGAGAGAAAAATCAGAGCAAAGGGAAAAACCATGGCAGAAATTAAAAAAACAGGGGAAAAAAAAAAGAAGAAGAAGTGAATTTAACATGTGTTGGCTGACATTCAGTCTCCTTAGTTCTTTTTTTGGATGCAAATGGCATTTTCTGTCCAAAGTCTATTGGGATGGCTTTAGATCACTGCACCACTGGGAAGAACCAAGTCTTTCATAACTGACCATCATGCATTCTTGCTGTCATTGGTACAATGTATTCCTGATTCTACTTTTTTCACTCAGCATCAGTTCATGTAAATCTTTCTAGGCCTTTCTAAAATCAGCTTGCTCAACATTTTTTATAGAAAAATAATATTCCATATTATTCTACCTTCATATACCACAACTTGTTCATCCATTCCCCAATTGATGGACATCTACTCATTTTCCAATTCTTTGCTACTACAAAAAGAGCTGCCATAAATATCGTTTGTGCTAGACATTTCCACCTGGCCATCTTGTATTCAAAAAATTGAAAGCACAACTCATAATTTCTCCCTCTAAAACTCCCAATTTTCTTATTTGTGTAATGAGCACTACTCTTCCTCCTAGTCAACCAGATTCATAATTTTAAAGTCAGTCTTTCTCCTTTCTTTCTCTCACCTCTCAATATTCAATCAATTGCCAAATCTTGCTGAATCAGCAACCCATAACATGTCTCTTATTGACTCATACAATCAGCACCCTAGTTTTAGTTCCTGATTTCTTTCTTCCAGACTATCGTAAAAGCCTCCTAATCAGAATCCTTGCCTCCAATTCTTCTCTTCAATCTACTTTCAACATAGTCGAAATAATATCCATAAAGCAAAAGTATTTTACTCTCCAGCTAAAAAATATTCCTTGGCTCCTTACTGTCAAACAGATACAATATAAATTCTTCAGCTTAGCACTTACGGCCTTCTAAAGCCTAGTTCTAATGCACTTTTCCAAACTTATTTCCTTTAACTCACTGTATTCTAGCTAAACTATACTATTGGCTGTTTCCTGTACTTGCCACTTCATCTTTTGCATCTACGCATCCCACCCCCAACTTTTCTTACCTCCTTTCATTGTACCAACTGTTCTGTCCCCCTCCTTTATAATGCATTCAATTCAATTTAGCAAGCATTTGGTAAATTCAATTTATTACACATTGTATTGCTATGTATAAGGCACTTGGAAAACAAAACTCTTAAGGTATTTAAGATTCTTCTGGTGGGATACATGTACACAAGTGAATAATGTTAATAATTTGAGAAAATCAGGAAACATTTCACTGTCTCTCTTAATATACTTAACTTCCTTCAAAGCTCAGATTAGATGCCTCTTTATGGTGAACTTCTTAGATTGTCTTCTAGCTTTTAATCTCTCCTTCCACATATCACTTTGTATTTACACTTCTATATTACCCATGTTATGTCCCCAAAAGAAAGTAATTCCTTGAGCACTGCGGTTGCTTAATTTTTGCCTTTGAATTTATAACTCATGCCTTTGCATGAGATTTGACAAACCAAATTGAAGACATAGACCTTGCCTTCAAGAAGCTGACAAATTTTTACATTCTTCTCTTAATTAAACTCAGGATAGGATATATTCTGAGAAGAAATCTAAACAAAATGTTATGAAAAAGATGAGAAGGGAAAAAACTTTTCAGCTAGGAAGGATAAAGATAATGGGATGGAGGGACTATGCAATAAAATGTTCGTTTGAAAAATGAAATAGACAACTTCATTCAATTAGCAAGGGATTACAAATAAATTCATTTCATGAAAGGAAATATGAGCTGATTTAGCAATGAAAATATGTGGAGCTAAATCTCTAATCTCAAATTTTTCCTAGGATTTTTATGTATTTTATTTAATACAGTTATATAATTTTTAAATTTTTAGTACTTTGGGGCTTTTAAAAATTAAAACTCAAGTTGGGATATGAGGATGTAATGTTAACTATTATGGTAAAAGAAATGACAAGCAGGATGATTTCAGAAAAAACCTGGAAAGACTTACATGAACTAATGCTGAGTAAAGTAAGCAGAACCAGGAGAGCATTGTATACAGTACATAGTAACAGCAACACAGTGCAATAATCAACTATGACAGATTTAGCTCTTCTCAGCAATGATAATTCAAGATAATCAAGATCAAGATAATTCCAAAAGACTCATGATAGAAAATGTTCTCTACATCCAGAGAAAGAATTATGGAATTGAAATGCAGATCAAAGCATACTGTTTTCCCTTCTTTTTTTTTGGTGGTTTTCCCCTTTTCTATTTTTTCTTTCATAACATGACTAATATATTCATTTAAGATGATTGCACATGTGTAACCTATAATAGATTGCTTGCTATCTTGGGGAGAGAGGGGAGAGGAATGGATACAAATCAGAATCTCAAAATTCTATTAAAAAATGAGTGCTGAAAACTATCTTTACATGTAATTGGAAAAGTAAAATGCTATTAAAAATTAAAATACAATTTTAAGTCTTTTATTAATTTTTCTTTACATTTATTGTCTAGGAGTTCATCTCGTCATATGGCTTTCATCAGCCAAAGATAAGTAGAGAACTCTGTCTTCATCCTAATTTCATTCTATATTATGATTTATCCTTCCATAATGAGCATTTCTCCCTGTGACATATATGTCACATACATGCAGATGTCCTAGCACTACCAAAACTAGTTTAACAACAATAAAAAGCTGATTATCCTTTTTCAATCTTCTTAGTCACCTTCAATTCTTCCCTCTTTCCTTCATCCCTTAAATTTAGTTTGTTATCAATTCTTGTCAACTCAATTTCCCTTTCAAATTCCTCAGAGTCACTATGGATCTCAGATTCCTTCTTCCTAACATGTAGAATGTCCCCAAAATTTCCTTTTCAGTTATTCTGCTATTAAATTTATTCTACATTCACAAATTAAAAACTATTTTCTTCAAGGATCATACCTTGATGTCATTCCTCCATTTAAAATGTATTTTCTAACTTCCTATCAAATTAGATCAAAATTTGTAATCAAAGATTTTGGGGCTCTTTGAAATAGGAGCTTTCTATTTGTTATGGCCTTGGAAGTGAATGCAATAGAAAATATATAGTGAAACACCACAATTCATTTCAAATTTGAAAATGTTCATTACAATTACTATTGCTACTTCTACTATTACTATTACTACTTCTGCCATTAAAAACTATTTTATATATAATTAATAATTCAAAAAATGCTTTAAAATTTTAGGTGGTTCCAATATGCCAGGCACTATGGAAAGATCTGGAAATAAAAAAGGCAAAAATGAAATAATCACTTAATCTCAAGGACTGGGGTGAGAATACAAGGTATATCTGGTTAAATAAATTGAAGGTACTCTGATAAGGAAAAGAACATTACATACTAGTAAAATATCAAAGAAGAATTGACAATTGAGCTGAACCTTGAAGAAAGATAAGGATTTTGAAGGTGAGAAATGAAGAAGGAATATATTCCAAGAATAAAGGATAGCTTCTATGGTGGCCTTAAATACCAGTTTAAAGAGATATATTTTATCCTAAAGGCAAAAGGAAACCCCTGAAGGTTTTGGGAAAATGAAGTGGTATGACTTTAGAAAGAGTTTTTTTTTTTTTTTTTTTTTTGACAGCTATGCAGAAGACTAAAGAAGATTGGAGGAAAAGACCAACTAGGATGCTATTGTAATAGTCCAGGTGAAAGATGAGAAGGTTGTCATAACAGCCCAGGAGTAAGGGGAAGAATGTCTAAGACAGACTGGTGGCAATCTAAGTGGGAAAATAGGAATGCTGTGAGAGATGACAAAGAGGTGAAAGGAATTTTCAGCTTCTTAGATAATGAAGACATGACCACAAAAGTAGAGTACTTCTTCAGTCAAGTTGAATCTTGGAAACTTTTTAAAGAGGAAAAGGGGAAGAGCGTGATGAATGTCAATTAAGAAGTTATTCACTGGATGCCCATCAATTGGAGAATAGCTGGGTAAATTGTGGTATATGAATGTTATGGAATATTATTGTTCTGTAAGAAATGGCCAGCAGGATGAATACAGAGAGGTTTGGAGAGACTTACATGAACTGATGCTGAGTGAAATGAGCAGAACCAGGAGATCATTATATACTTCAACAACAATACTGTATGAGGATGTATTCTGATACAAGTGGATTTCTTTGACAAAGAGACCTAAGTCCGTTTCAATTGATAAATTATGGACAGAAGCAGCTACACCCAAAGAAAGAACACTGGGAAATGATTTTAAACTATTTGCATTTTTGTTTTTCTTCCCGGGTTATTTTTACCTTCTGAATCCAATTCTCCCTGTGCAACAAGAGAACTGTTCGGTTCTGCAAACATATATTGTATCTGTGATATACTGCAACATATTTAACATATATAGGACTGCTTGCCATCTAAGGGAGGGGAAAAATTGGAACAGAAGCAAGTGCAAGGGATAATGTTGTAAAAAAAAAAAAATTACCCTGGCATGGATTCTGTCAATAAAATTAAATTAAATTAAAAAAAAAAAAAGAAGTTATGCACAACACAGAGATGGCTTAAACTTCTTTAAGATAAGTGAATCAAGTCTTCCCCAGAAAACACAGGAGACTGACTATAACAAATCTTTATTGATTTAGACACATTAAGATACACTTTTCTTAAAATAACAAACTGAAGAGGCAGATATTAATTTCTAAAATTTCGATGTTTACCTGTTTTTACATTATTAAATAAAAATTACAACTGTATTTACATTCTAATGAAATGTGAAATTTATAATATGGTTACAGTATTATCCATACTCCCAAATGTGTAATCAGTTGTCACTCAGTTATGTATTTAAAAACAACTGAAAGAGGAAAGGTTCAATCAGTGGCCAAAGATATCATCTTTACATCAATACAAAGCAACTGTTAATGACAAGACCAGTTTTCATCAGATTTTTCATCATCTTATTCTGATGCCTCCAGTGCCAAGGAAGTGAACTTCGAGTCTCAAAAGCTACATAAATCACAAGCTGAAAAGGCCTCAAAGCGGTAAAGGTTTCAATTAAGAGGACAGTGATATTAACTGTAGTCTATTTTTCCAAGTCTAGAAAAGCTCATCATCATCCAGTTGACCACAAGGTAATAAAATACTTTTTTGGCCAGAGCAATGCTTAAGGACTATCTCAGAAGTCTCTCAGAAGTCTAGATGATCTACATGTCTTGTATACAGAAAGCCTTGCTTCCTTGGATATGCAAAAAGGGGGCATCTGAGGAACCTAAACCCATTTCTGAATTGAAAAACCTTACTTGAATACATGTGGAGACCAAACTGGGGTGGCCCAAGTTCTTACTGTTGGCCTGAAAACACTGAGTACTCATACAGAATTCTAATACTTTATCCCTTCCAATTCTATGAGTTAAACTTTGAGGGGAAGGAATTAGAGGACTTTTTGGTTGTCACTTATATAGAATAACAAGGAAGAAATCTTTGGATCAAATGCCCTAACTGGGCAAATATGTATCTTTTGGTGCAATCATGGTGATCATGTTCAATCAATCTTAAAAAAAAAAAAATTCCTTGAGGAGTATCATTTTTAATAAGTATCCATTCCTTCTTAATATATATGCATACACAATGAGTTATTTCTATAATGGTATTCAAATACAATGTAAAATATTTAATAAATATCCCAAAGTAATATACCATGAATGAATGAGCATTTCAATAACTTCAAACATTTAGGGAAAAAAAAGTCAACAGAAAAGTCAACCTTAACAGTTAAGAAAAATCTAATTAAGACAGAACAGAAAGGAAGAAACATGGTATAGCAGAAAAGATGTTGCCTCTGGAGTCAGAAAGCCCTGCTAAATCCTATCTCTGGCACTAATTACTTATATGACCTTGGGTTATTTATCTCCCTGGCTCTCAGTTTCTTCCTTTGTAAAATGAGGAGACAGAAGAAGATATATCTGCTATCTCTTCCAGATCTAGAGCTATGATTTTAATGTGTATCCTTTATGACTGGAAAAACATACTAGGTGCTTGTAGAAACCAGGTTAAGACTGTAGGTTTGGACAGTTGTGTCCCTGAACTAACAGACTGCATGTCTTATAAATACATACAGGAATAATTAAAATCTAAGGGGTTTAGAAGGATTAATCTCTTTTAAATAATCTCTGCCACAAAGCTTGTAAAGTCACTGTTGGCACTAGGCCCGTGCTGGACCGGCTGTTGGGTATCAGAACAGCACATGGGAAATAGATGCAGAGTGATCAACTACTGTCACTTCTCCACTGGTCTCCTCTTTGTTATTTTCTTCTGGTTTTGGCCTCCATTATGCATTGTAGTATAGAGAAATTTTGAGAAACCATCATTTAACAATTGGTGAGACCAAGAGAGAAAAATGGGAAGGAGTGAGACGGAGAGAGAAAAAAAGGAGAGATTCGAAGAGAAGGAGAAAGGAAGGGAGAGAGATTCTAAGAGATTCATAGAGTTATTCAAATAGTCAAAGGGAAGGAGGATAGGAGAGAGGGATGGAAGCAGAGAGGGAAGGGGTGGGGGGAGAGAGACAGACAAACAGATAGAGGTAGTTTATGTTGGCAGCAGATTATACAAAGTACAGCTCTAGGACTCCAGGGAGATGGAGGAGAATTCAAGTAAAGTGCTGACTGCTTTAGTCCAACCATTTAACCCATGCCAATTTCAAAGCCATTTTTAATTATTTTCAAATTGAGTTTTAAAGAATACAGATAGCACTCTTTTAACTCTCAAGAGAACTATAAAATACCACCGACAGCTTTTTAACATAAAAGCAGATTTCTTTCTTGAAAGCCCCCAAATTCAAGGTTCTTTAAAAAGAAAGTGCTATAAATACATTGTATAAAACAAGACCATTTTGAATGAGTACTAGTCTGTCAGCTAAAATATGTCTTGTCTGTACTTCAGTATCTTTTAGTATAAAGTTAAAAGGAAGCTAGTTTGAAATGTACATAAGTTAAAAACAGTTCATTATCTGAAAACCATAAAAACAGAAGGCAATCCTAGCAAATATAGCCAGATATTTACTTTTCTAAAGACTGTAGATAGCTATTACAGGTTTTTTCCTATGGATTAGAGAAAGAGGTGATTGACTATATAGTCAATGACTATATAAATGGCTTTACTTAAATGAGGTCTGTCTAAAGCAGAAGTTTTTAAACTTTTTTTATCTCATAGATTCCTCAGAATATCTTTTTAAATATATAAAATAAGATACTTAAAATTTAAAAGGTAACCAAATTTATTGAAATATAGTTCTCATAACAGGTCCAAGGTTAAAACCCTTTGTCTAAAGCATGTAAACCACAAAAAGTTCTGGTGAGAATGGTAGAATTATACAATACTATACTTCATGTGTGGGTTGAAGATGACCTAGTGAACTAGCTGACTTCCAACTCTGATTCCATGAAAACCATGTTATTTCTAGTTCTGCAGCTTTGAAACTCAGAATTCATGCAACATGATTTAAGTAAGATGCTACTTATGTGTGGCACTATGTATGTAAGTTGGCAAGGAAAAAGGCTTCAAGGTGTTGGTAAATAAATACATAAATAAAGTATACTATAACCAAAAAGTATCATATTATAAACAGTTATCTTTCAGTATTATTAAGAGAATGGAGCAATCTGATTGATCAAATATTCCAGGCAATTATATGAACATATCTTCCATAGATTATTAGTTTTCAATGAATTAAGATTACAAAGCAATGAATATTAAAACTATATAAAATTTGATAATTTGATTTTTATTTTGATAAGGTACTCTAGAATCTTGAAGTATTGAAGGTTCATTAATATGAACATAACTTCTTATATGGCTAAAATGTAGAAATGTCATTTTTGATATATCAGGTGAATAAGCTTTTATTTGACTATTATTCAATTAGAGAAAGTTTATTTTTAATTGATTTTTAAAAATACACACTTATTGGGATCCACATTGTTTTTCTGACTCTAAAGCATCAACTTTAGGAAATCATTAATTAGATAAAACAATCTTTCCTTTCCTCAATGTAGGCCTCAGAAACTGGCAACAAGACCAAATATCACATGAATGTTTCTTTATTAAGAGTTATATAGTCTAATCTTCCATCTTCTTACACCATGGTTCACAACCCTATACAAGGTTTCCTAACTGATTGTGAGGAGGTTGCAAAACTATTATTTATTATCAGTAAATGTCTGGTTTGTATACTTATTTTATATATATCTGGGGCCTCACAAAAATTTTTCAAATGAAAAGGGATTGCAAGTGGAAAAAGTTTAGAGAAGCCTTGATATCTATCAGCACATTTTTGAGTTAACTGCTCTCTGATATTAATTAAAGACTTTTAGATTAAATGATATGATCTACACATACAGATATTTTATCTTATAGAAACAATACAGCTGAAAATGATTGATGATCAAATTGTTTTCTAAAATTTAAAGCTATTTTCAAAAATTAAAACTATTTGGTGATTTTTTTTTTAATTTCTCAGTGACAAAGCTATGTATCACACTGCTATCATATTACCTGCTGTGCTGTTTGCATAGTGCAGTAACATAAGCTGACATTTATTAGAGCTTCTGAGAACATCGTTCCATCAACAAACATGAACAGAGAGCAATAACCAAGTAAGCTTCATTGGACAAATACCTACACATCAGGACACTTTTCAAAGCCATCAGGCAAAGGGGGTCAGTTGTGCTTTCATTTATTTATTTATTTATTTTTTTACTGCACGAGCTAATGCTTTAAGAGTGTCTTGATGGAATCAAGGAAATTGGATTGTCCCCCCATTTGCTGGGCTGAAACAAGCCTTTTTTTTATTTATCCCATTAGAGGAACACAGGAGAAACCTTTTAAATGTCACTAAAAATTTCCCCTGCATTGCAAAACCCAGTCAAAAGGGTTTTAATTCTCCCTGAGAACTCTTAAGTAATGCAGTATGTCAAGGTTTAATAAATTGTGGGGGGATCGTTTTCATTCCAGGCAACACTATTTTTTATTTCATTGCAGGTGGTTAGGAATACTTAGTCCCCAACATGGGAGGTCAGGGGTTGCCTGGAAGAGCTGTGAATAAACCTTCAATCACAAATAGCTGCACCACAAACGCCATCTCAAAAGCATTGATAGTACTACATATGAAAACACTTTTAAAAGTACTAAGGGGATTTTTAAAAAAGAATTTAAAATAAAAGATTTTCATCTTTTTTACAGGTGATGGTTCCATTGCTAAGATTGCTTTAAAAACTTAAAGGAATAAGCCTTGGAAGAGGCCTTCATCATAGTACCTAAAGAGCTTAGACAGACAGAGCAGGGGGAAGTAGGGAGGGAGGTCCAATCCTGCAAAAACAGACACAATGAATTTCTAATATGCTCACAGAAGAAATAACATTTGTAAAAGGACAAATCCCTGCATATTTATGTTTTTTAAATGTTTAAAGTCATTAAGTGCTACAAGGCACCAGGAACTACATTAAGTTCAAGGAATACAAAAACAAACAGAAGAAAAGATAGTGGTGGCTCTTAAGGAGCTTACCATTTCTTGTGGAGAGGGGCAGTGGGAGAAGTGGAGGAAGACTCTACATAAGGAAGATGAAAAAAGTAAAGATGCTGATATCCACACATAGGGCCAGGATATAAAAAGTCTCTGAAGTTAGAAGCACAACCTCTGGAGAAGTGGAGCCATGACTGGTCTGGCCAACCAAGACAGAGGTTCAAGGAGGAGCTAGCCAAGGGAAGGGAGGGAGGTCCTACCTAGGTGCAGACAATACTTCCAACCTGAGAATTATTCCAAGGGTGGAGTTAGTTTAGGGAAGAGGTGTCAAACTGGTGGCCTTTAGGCTGTGTGGAAGCCCACAATATTTCTGAGTATAGCCTGAACCAAATAAAAATGTGATCGGGAAATATTTTTGAAGTATAAATAATACTACATTTTAAAACTAAGTCAACATGCATCCCATTGGAGACGGATTAAGGATTTACAGAGTACACAGAAGCCTCATGCCTCTACATCATTAATGTTTTCTTTGAGAAAAGAACTGGTATGTTAAATATGGTAAACACAAAATATGAAATTGATGAACCACAAAAAGTGAAACTGATTATATTTTAACAGATGGAAAAAGACTTGTGATTACTATGGGAGTCACTTCTCAATCAGTTGTGTATAATCAAACCACTGACTTGTTGGAGCAAAGAGCAAAATAAGAATAAAGGCTAGAAGAAATTAAATAAGGATGAGAAAATGATAATGCATACTTGAAATAACTTAAAAATGTGTGGTTGACATTAAATACAAAAATTCAATATAATAATTTAATATATGTGGAAGATGTGAATAGTTATGGAAATGCCATGAGATCAAAAGGGCCTTGAAAAACAACTGAGCCAACAATACCTGACTTATTTGACAAGTGAAGAGAAGCAACCTAAGGCAACCAAAACTTAGATATAAACTCATTTGGAGTTGTAAGCTTTTCCATCCAGCATGTGGTGTGTATGCATGCTTCTCCCTGCATCCAGGTGTAGCAGTATCTCCTAAGGATTTAAACCTGCCCCTTTAGTTTGTCATGGATAATGACATTGTTGCCCTCAGTCATTGATAATAGTTCCAGAATGGGCAAACCTGGTTTAGGAAGAGATGATGTCCTTTGGGCTGTCTTCCCTTCCATTGCTGGGTCCCCCAGATAGAAGGTGTGATGGTGGATATAGGACAGAAAGACAACTATGTGGGGGAATGAGGTCCTGGGCAAGAGAAGTATTCTGACCCTAAGGTATCCTATTGAACATGGTACTGTCACCAACTGGGATGACATGAAGATGATGTGGCATCATTCTTTTCTAAAAAAAAATTTTCTCCCCAATTACATATAAAATAATTTTTAACATTTTTTAAAATTTAAAAATTTAAAATTTTAAGTTACAAGTTCCCTCTTTCTTTTCCTTCCCCGCCCCGCCCCCGAGATAGTAAGCAATCTAATATAAATTATACATGTGCAATCATGTAAAAGATACATCCATGTTAGTTAGAAAGTGAAAAACAGTTTAAGGAAAATGTAAAATACCTGTAAAAATACCAAGATTTTTGTAAGAAATGTGGGTGATCAACCACAACCAAACTCTTGATAGCACCAACTCAATTGCATTTCTAGAAGAGGTAAAAATGGCTTGAATGAAGATGGGATAAGCAGGTGGATTAGACCAAGTACATGAGGAGGAGAGAGAGGCTTGGAAGCAATCTAAATGGTTGTTTTAAAAGTTATGTATAAATGGGAAAATAACAAAGATAAAGCTTTTTTGCCTTCAGGGTCAAATACAAAAATCTGTTTTGAATATGGCCCTTTATGACCTCTCCCTGTTCTCCCCCAATCTTTCCAATCATCTTACATCTTACAATACATACTCTATGATCCAGCCACATGGGCCTCCTGCCTGTTCTTAGAATAAGACATTCCATCTCCTGACTCCAGGCATTTTCCTCAGCTCTCTCTCCTCATCCCCGGTTTCCTTCAAGTCCCAGCTAAAATCCCACCTTCTCCAAGGAACCTTTCCCAAACCCATTAAATTCTAATTCCTTTCCTCTATTAATTATTTCCTATTTATCCTTTTCTGGACATAATTGTGAGGGCAGAAAACTGGCTAAAACATAGTTGAGCTTAATAAATGCTTACTGGCTAAAAGAAAATAAAAACAATAATTACAATTTAACATTAAAACAGTACTTTAAAATCTCTTTACTTGCATAGGATCACACTTGCCTGAGTACATATCCAAGATATGATCTAAACCCTGTATTTCCTGATTACAAGTATAGCACACTATCCACTGTGCCACCTATTTGCCATAAAAAATATCAGACCTTTTCAATACTGAAAAGGGGAAGCAGGGAAAACATAAATAACTATCCACCTAGATGTTTTACTTTCCTATCTATCCATACATTAATGGCCTTCTTGATGAGAGAATCAGTAGGGAACAGGCAGACTTTTGCAAGAGATAACCTGTGGTGATTCACAACTTCACCATCAAATAACTGACAGAAGCATATAAAGAATATGAGCAACTAGATGGCTCAATGGAGAGCACTGGGCCTAAAGTCAGGAAGACTTAAGTTCAAATTTAGCCTCAGATACTTTTTAGCTGTTTGATCTTGGGCAAGTTTATAAAGAATAATGAGAATCACCCAGTCAGTGTTCGTGGTTGGTATGGGTAGGCTTAGAAACTTTGAAGGAGAGAAGATGATGAGAAGATATCACAAATAAGTGCATTATCAAGAGAGAAGAACTGGTCACTTGGCTAGGGCAGATAAAACAGTGAAAGGTCCAAATCCTTGACTGGCATTCTCAGGATACCAAGACAAAGTCTCTGGCAATTCAAGGGACTCCCTAGGGTGAATGGACAAGAGGACATGAAGAAGGATATCCCTATTAGTGAGATACCAGATCTATTTGCATATTTAAAACCGTGTCTATTACTAGTGAAACTTTTAAATATCTTTTCTTTTTTTAACTCTCTGAGGAAGATGAAAAAATAGAACTTGTCTGGGAAATTCTATTATGTTAAATATAGTGAGTATGGTTTTTGAAAAAAATCACATAATTTGTTAATATTTGGAAAAATAACACCAATTTTAACTCAAGATATTGTGTTATTCCATCAAGAGTAAAAGAGGATGAGTAGATAAAGCATGGAAACATGAAAAGTGATCTTCTACTTAGTATCAAAAAATGGCAGTCATGGCTAAGGTCCTACTACCTTTTTCACAGCAGGTATTTGTGTAGCAACTAAATCTCATCTCCAAGCTGAGTGCAAGAGTAAGCCTTTTTATTATTTTACTCTTTGTTGTGAAACAATCAGTAAGAGATAGCATAATTCTTATTAGAAAAAATGCTCTACAAAACTTCTCTATGTAAAAATTAAAATGTCAATGATACCTTCCAACTTCAATTTTTCCAAGTGCTACAATAAGCCATTTGCTAAGTAAGCTGAAATGGAAGCAAAATGTTCTGGTGGGTATGTAAATGTTTCTCAGGATATGAAAGAGATACTATTCATAGGGAGGGCAGTCTAGACGAAAGAGAATTGGCTCTGCAGTCAGAGAGGTGGGGGCTGGGTCACGCTTGGTCAGCATGGTTACCCACCTCTGCAGCAAGCTTCAGGTTACTCATGGATGAAGAAGTTGCATTAGATATCTGCTAAAATCCAAATCTATGATGAAGGATGGAATTTAGCTTTTCACATAAAACATCCCAGGAAGCTGGGGTACCAATTCCTTATTTTTTTTTTCTTAAACAAAACAAAACAAAACAAAAAAATCCAACATTCAGCATGAAAACAGAAAAAGGAAAACAAACAAAAAAATCTGGTTAGTGAAGCAAATGCTGTGTTAAAAGGATCAGAAGGTGGTAGTTTGGTGCTGGAAGGGGGAGGGGGGAGAGTGAAGGGGATAAAATAGTGAGTCTAATCAAATCACTTAAAAAAGCTGGAATCTCTCAGAGTTAACCTTGCCAATCAGAGCCAGCAGTTGTAGGAGAGGAGCATGTCTGTGCACATTAAATTGGGAGTGTGTCCTTGAACCCGTGGTGCACTTCACTCTCCCCTGAAGTCTAGGCAGGCTTTGTAAATGAGCATCCTTAGAAAGGGCCTTGAATTCCATTAAGAGACCTTCTTAAGAGGGAGAAAACCTCAAGTGGCAGCCTCCACGGCATAGCCAGCTCATACCCTTTACTGATATTAGAGGTGAGCTCATGGGATTAAGTCTGCAAGAGCCCAGAAAATTAAAAAGGACAAATCTACCAACAAAGGCTATTACACCAACAAGATGACAATATGTATTCCTAAACCATGCTTGTTTTTAAAGAGACACTGTTCATTCAAAAATAATGCTACAATATCTTTTGGGATAGAATAAATCTAAGATGGCAATTGCCTCTTGTGAACTTCTTTCTTGGTGTGATAGTTAAAAATCACATTCTCTATTAAGAGGAATAACAATAATAAGTATTTTATAGTTCTCAAAGCATTCTGTCATCTCATCTGAAACCACATGTATTTGCTGTTATAGAAAGGAGGAGAAAATGGGATGAATTAGCAAATTAGGAAGAGATTATCTTTTTTTGTCATGGCTGTTAAATTGTTACATATAAGTGAGAATATGTTATTGAAATTCAGTCATGCCAAATTCTCTGATCTGCTTTAAATATTTATTATTATATTTAAAAAATCTGGAAACATCTTGTGGAGGTATGCTATGTCAACTAATATAATATTAAAGGACCAAATTCCTCATATCAAACAAAACAAAAAATTGAAATTTAAAAAAAAATTCATCAAAAGAGAAAAAGTAAAAGGTTCAAAGTAAAAACAAAAACAAAAACAAAAAAAAAACTAAGAAGTATACATTTTTACCTGTACAAAACAGTCACTTTTATTCAACAAACTCAAAATATAATAAAATTATTCTAAGAAAAAGCTACAGCAGTTACCTTTATTAGGTTTTATTAATATAATGTCCCCTACGATATCACCATAATTTAATCTCATTGTCTGAAAAAAAAAAAAGGTAAGCATGCTAATAAGCAAGCAAGCTGAGTTAGAAACCTCTTCAGAGAGAAAGATTGTTAAAGAAATACCACTTGCTTTTTTTCCCCTCTAACAAGATTTACAGACTTCAAAACAACTCATAAAAAAAGGCACACAAATAACATTTATAAAGCCCTTTCCCTTCCTCTCCTAGGAGGAAGTTGAACTAGTAAAGTAGATAAGAAGTTGAATTGGAGGGAGGGGGAAAATTTGGAAAATGAATCAGTCAAAGTAATCAATAAACATTTATTAAGTACTTATGTGCCAGGGACTATGCTAAGTGATGGAGAAACACACACACACACACACACACACACACACACACACACACACACACATATATGGCAAAAGATGGTCCCTGCCTTTAAGGAGCTCACATTCTAATGGAAGAGACAACATGCAAACAAATATATACAAAATAAGATAACTAGGAAATAATGAACAGAAAGAAGACACTAGAATTAAGAGGGATTGAGAATGGATTTTGTAAAAGACAGGATTTTACTAAGATTGAAAAAAAGCCAGGGAAGTCACTAGATGAAGTTGAAGAGAGACATTGTTCCCAGCACAGGAGACAGAAATAGCTAGAGAAGACTGCTAGAAGTGATGTAGTATCTTGTATATGGAACAGCCTGGAGGCCAATGTCCTAGACTAAAAAGTACAAGTTGGGGAGTAAGGTGTAAGAAAACTGAAAGGGTAGGGTAGAGGGCCAAATGGAACATTTCAGATGTGATCTCAGAAGCAAAGCGCAGCCACCAGAGGTTACAAGTAGGGAGTGACATGGTTGGACTCATGCTTTGGTGACTGAATGGGGAGAGACTTGAGGCAGCCAAGCCCATCAGCCTGGTCCAGCAGTAACCCAGCATGAGGTATGGAGGATACGGAGGTCCTGTGCCGGGGTGCTGGCAGTATCAGCACTTTGTCAGATTTGTATTTGACAAATGTTGCAAAAATGAAATTTATAGGTTTTGATACAAGATTGAAGAGTTCAAGATAACCCCCAAATTGCTTGCTACAGTAACTGGGAAGATATGAATGGGGAAAGTTTGGGGAAAAGATAATGAATTCTGTTTGTCTGAAAGGTGAGTGGAGAGGTGAGACAAGAGGTCAGCAGAGGGATTGGTACAGGATAGACAGATTTGAGAATCATCACTGTATAGATGGTAATTAAATAAATGTGAACCAATAAGAACATCAAGAAAAATGGTATAAGTAGAGGCCAGTAGAAGACCCAGAACAGAACCCTGAGGGACACCTATAGTTTCGAGTGATCTGGATGAGTATTCAGTAAAGGAGACAGAAGAGGAGTGGCCAGATAGGCCACTATCTATAAAGAAACAAGAGAGAGTGCTGTCCCAAAAACCTCAAGGGAAGAGAGTATCAAAGAAGGAACACGGAGCCAGATATCACTGATAATTGTGGAGAGAACAGGTGTGGGCGCAATAAGGATGGAATCATACTATAAGGGGCTAAGAAGAGTGAGAAGAAAATAGAAGAATCTATTGTTGATGGTCTTTCCAAGGAGTTCAGTTACAAAAGGCAGAAAAGATATAGGATAAATGATAACAGGGATGGAAGGACAAAGTGAGAGTTTTATCAGGATGGGAAAGAAATGGGCATGTTTGGAGGGAATGAATCAGCAGACAAGAAGAGACTGAAAATGAGTGATAGAAGTGGAATGAGAAAGGGAGCAATCTGTTGGAGTAGATGGCATGAAATGGGATTGATTGTGCAGGTTGAGAGAATGGCCTTGCTAAGGAGTAAGGCCACCTCGTTATGTGAAATAGATAAAGGATGAAAATGTCAGAAAGCTTATGAAGATAATGAGATGAGAAAGAGGAGAAGAGAGAGCTCAGGGCAAATGGCCTCATTTTTTCCTTTAAAATATGAAGTGAGGTTCTCAGCTGACAATTTAGAGGAGAAATGGAAAAATTTAGGGGTGGCGCTGAGGAAGATGGGTCAAAAAGGGCTAGGGTATACAAGGATTGCTTGGTAGCAGCCAGGGCCCAGTTGAGGTCATAGTAGTACTATGATATTTCTACCATATGTAGAAGCTAAAGTGGTGAATGGAGGAATGATCCAAAGCTGAGGCAGGATAGGTTGCAACTTGTAAAGTACAGGCTAGCTCCCTGGAGGGCCTCAGGGTCAGCCAGAGTCCGGATAAATCAAAGTCCTTGATCTTTAGTGGGGGAGAAGTGAAGGAGGCAAGCAAGCTGCCACTCGGCTCACCAAAGATGTATCCTGTATTCTGGAGTCCAGAGTTTTCAGCCTCTTTCCTCTTCTTCCTGCAGCTAAGTGCCTCTCACTTCTCTCCCTCTACCCTCCAATTCCTTGCCTACAATTATCTTACTACCAAGCATTCAGCAAGCACCCATGAAGAGGAGAGCCATCATCCAAATATATGCTAATAGAGCCACTGTCTCACATTGAATAGGTAATTAGTCATAAGTGCTCTCTTGTTGATTCAGGATAGCAGTGTTGAGGGGGAATTAAAGAGTGGTGAAGGTAGGAATGGGTTATGGATGATAGCCTAAGGAAGTTCAGAGTTAATATGATATGAAGGATATGACCAAGAATAACCATGTTCTTTAGAGTTGAGGTTGACAAAGGAGGTTGGAAACAAATGCATTATGAGATGGGAAAATTAGATCTCCAAGCTCAGATGCTGGTTCAGATTTTACTTTTTACAAAAAAGTAAAAAAAGTCAAGGACAATTAAGAAATATATAAAAGGATTAAGGAGGACTAAACAGAATTAAATATTAGGGAATAGGATCTGAAGAGGAAAAGGAGAAGGTGGTTGGTTAGAAAAGGTAAATGAAAAATTAGAAAAAAGAACAAACAGAGACTAAATTGATAGAAGAAGCAAAATGGTCAAAGAGATAAGTGGTATAGAAAAAGTTGTATAGGGAGGTGAATGTGGCTTTGGAATTGTTGAGACTAAGGAAGGTAAGCTGAATGGTGTTGTCAAGATTCTTTTTTTGGCTTCAGCAATTGGGGTTTAAGTGACTTGCCCAGGGTCACACGGCTACAAAGTGTTACATGTCTGAAGCCACATTTGAACTCAGGACTTCAGGGCTAGTACTCTTTCCATTGTGCCACCTAGCTGCTCCCGTTGTCAAGATTCTTAAGAGGTGACAACTGGCTGTGAAAATTCCAACAAGATACTTAGGATTAAGACATAATTCAACAGTAGTTAAAAACAGCAACAAATATAGAGTAGGAAAATTGTGTAGTAACTTGCATTGAGCGTGTAATGTTTATATTTTTGCCTTATCTAAGGTTGTAAAACCTCAACGTTTGCATCAGCAACGTTCTCTTCTAGAATCTACCAGTTTTAGGTAAAGAAGAGGATTGCTTTATAAGAATATTAACTGATGACTATTAAATACTGGAGTAGATACGAAATAGCAAGTCCACTGTAGAATCATAGAACTAAAAAAATCGGAGAGATTCAATGATCTCATTTTGTAAATAACTGTAGCATTTTAGCAGTGACCATAGAAGGGAACTCAATAAGCTGTCTTCTACTTCAACTGTCATAAATTTGAGGGTAGGTATCATATCTAAAATATCTTATGAGTATTAAGCCATGAGGTCCTGGGACCTTGTGGTACTCTGCAAATGCTTGCTAGATGCTAATTTAGAAGTAACCTAGTGGCATGCCCTTCTACAAAGAATTGTTTAAATCACAACATTAAATGCAAAATATTCCTTTCTATGAGAAGAAACACAAGTGTCAAGGGAAAAGATGTTTGAAAATTACTAATAAAGATGATTAAGGATATATTTTTAAAGATAGCTTTTAAAATTAAGTATTTTTATAATTTGCAAATATCTAAATTATTCAATGTTTTCAAATCCTTAAAATTCACTTCTTTTTAATGAAATTTTAATATACATAAGAATGGTTTTAAAATTCATCACCTTTACCCTTCCAGTTTAACTTTTGGTTTCAACTATCTTCCTTTTCTTCCCACATTTCCTTTGAATAAGCCCTTTTCATGAGATCTAAGATTTTAGAAATCGGGTAATTTTTAGCAAGTTATTTTGGTCACTTTTTTATAGAATACTCACGTCTTTAGGTAAGTATATGTTAGCAAGAATGAACAACCTGCAGTCTTTAGCTCACAGTACCAGTGTGAATCAAGTTCAAATTACTTTGAGTTCAGAGAACACCCGGTGTCACCTTATTTTTACATCTAACTGAATTATAGGACACTGTCAAAGTGTTATGACCTGGTATAGTAAATTCCTCCTCCTTAATGGTCCCCTGGCTACATTTCCTCTTACTGCTGCATTAAGACACAAAAGTGTTGACTTCTTATACAAGTGTTACCCCGGGATCTCGTACTTCTTCAATGAAAATTTTTTTTAAAAAAATCACAGCTATATAAATTGAGTTATTATTGCTTTCAAAGGCAACAATACCATCAGGATTGATCAATCTAAACTAATTATTAATTTGCCAATAAAGCTATTCTTGAAGAAGGCATTAGAGCAAAGGTGAGTAAATTTGGAGTCAGAAGATCTGAGTTTGAATCTTAGCTCTGTTATTTATTGCCTTTATGAAAGAGTATGATATGTTGCCTTCCTTGGTCTCATCTGCAAAATCTCATTTGTAAAATGGAAAGGAAGGATTAGTTTTAAATCTATGGTCATGTGACTCAGCCCACCAATTATAAATAAAAACCTAGAATAGGAAATAGGAAACCTGGGTTCAATCAAGTCTGCCACTAACTTTGTTATGTTGGCAAATCATTCCATCTTTTGGGGGCTCAGTTTTCATACCAAGAAAATGAAGGTATTGACCTATATGACCCCCAAGCTCCCTTTTCACTTCCAAAATTCCAAGATCTGTCAATCACTGTTGGAACTTACCTCAAATTTGACATGGAAAATATGTTACATTTTAGAAAGAACCCTGAAAAATGAGCACATTCAGAGGTGGGTGAATATGAATGACATGAGGAACGGCTGAAGAATTTGAGTAAATGATGACTTTGACCAGAGGTTGGGGGCAGAAGAGAGGTAGAAAGAATGGTAGTTGATTTCAGTATTTGATGAGATAACATAAAGAAGAGGTCTGGCCCTACTTTCACTTATCCAGAGAGAGCTTATTTTAGGAACAATGAACAGAAACTCTAGAAAGGTAGGTCTGTTTCCTAATTGTTAAAATTACCCAACTCCGGATTACATGGCTTCTTATAAAGAATTCATAGAGTTCCCCATTACTGAATATCTTCCAGAATTGCCTGGATGACTATTAGTTAGGGATATTCTAGAGAGGAGAGCTTCAAGATCACATTATATTAGGCTTGACTGAAGAACTTGGTAACTTTCTGCTTAAAGACTTAAAAGTAAATAAATGTATTTATGTTATTTTAAGAACTATAACATTAAAAGCAGAACTCAGAATAATGGGTGAACAGTGTAAGGAGAACTATATTGACTCAATATAAAAGAAAAACTGTCTAACAAGGATGATCTAAAAACAGAATGAGCTGATCTGGTTACATAGTAGGCTCCCCCTGAATTGTTATTTTGTTGTTTCAATCATATCTGACCCTTCATGCCCCATTTCAGATGTTTTTGGCAAAAATACTAGAGTGATTTAATATTTCCTTCTCCAGTTGATTTTACAAATGAAGAAACTAAGACAAACAGGGTTAAGTGATTTGTCCAGAGTAACACATGTAGGACCTGAGGCCAAACCTGAACGTAAGCCTAACATTCTAACCATTGGGCTGCCTACTTGCCCACCCCTAAAGAGAGTGTTCAAGTAAAGGATGGGTAGCTGTTTGCTGGGTATGCTATAGAAATTATTCTTATTCATGTGAGAGTTGGATCAGATGTCCTTTGAGAATTCTTCCAATTCTAACATCGGCATTTCAGAATTCCTTTTTTGTAAACAAGTTGACTATAAAATTTCTAAGGTCTCATCTAACTCTGAGATTTTGTGATTCTTTTAAATTTATAGAAAAGACTGAAGATGATTTACTGACAATAGAAAATACTTTTTCTTCGATAAATAGGTTCATACTATACTTCTTTTAAATAGAATCCTCCTGGAAAGATGTCTAAGGGAAATGATTTTACAGATGAGGAAACAGAGGCAAACAGGATTAAGTGACTTGCCAGTATCATACAGCTAGGACCTAAGGCCAAACTTGAACGCAAGCCTGACATTCTAACCACTGTGCTGCCTATTTGCTAACATCTCACATTGATAAAACTACAAATAAACCAAGATAAACTACAAATGAATACATGATTTAGACAAAGGTGACATAATAAGCAAATAAGGAACAAAGGAATTATCTTATTGGTCCACATGACCCCACAGGGCAGAGAGGATCTGATGAAGCACCATGTTTTGAGAGAGCAGTTTGGAATATTAAAAACTCACAACCTCTTCTCATAGCCACAAGGAGCCTTGGATCTCATCAAAAGACAAGGAGCAGATCAAGATGATATAGGCACCAGCTGTGAGGCGTGGGGGCCCATTTAAAAGTCAGAGGCAAAAAGGAGAGGAGAAATAAGGCAGGGATTTAGTTAGGGAAGAGTCAGGAGGGTCCTAGTCCAAAAGGAACTCACATGCATGATCCATCTATGCATGATGGGAATACAGGTAGAGGGATATGCTAATGCAGTAGGAGAGTGCTTTGGTCACAAAGGTCAAAGTTCTGTCTAGTGCACTTGCTCAGGAGAAGGAAGGGTCCCTATCTGCAGGGTCCGTACTGACCTGGGCTGTCAGCAAACATGCCGACAAGATCAAACAGCCCCAGGAACGTGGCCTCCCTTTGTGTGGGATAAGATTGACAATGGGAACAGGGTAAGCTCGGTTAGAAGTCACATCAGATCGTAGAAGATTAAATTAATTTTGATCAATTATAATGAAAAGTATGCTTTAAACCATTAACTAGAGAAATGCAAATTAAAACAATTTGAAAGTTCTACCCTACACTCAACAATCTGAAACAATGAGAGAAGAGGAAAATGAAAAAATGTTGAAGAAGCTTGAGGAAAATATACATTAATGAATTTTTTGGTAGAGCTATGAATTACTCTAGTCATTTTGTAATTCTGCAATTCTTTCCAAAAAGTCATTAAATTGTCCCTTTGACCTACCAGTAACACTACCAGGCCTATACTTTTTTCTAGTAGCAAAGAAGTAGAAAATAAAGGAATGCCCGCCAATTTAAAAATGATTCCACAAATTATATTTGGTGAATGTAATAGAATATTATTGTTCTATAAAAAATTATGATATTTTAGAGGAAATCACAAAGACCTTTATGAATTACTGCAAATTGAAGACAAAAAGAACCAAAAAAAACCAATTTATATTATATCAAATTATAAAGAAAAACAACTTTTTAAAGATTAAAATTCTGATCAATATAGATGAAGCATACTACTCAACTCCTACAAAAAGATAGAGGACTTAAAATACAGAATGAAACATAAATTTTTGGTTCTGGTCAATGTAGGAATTTGTTTTGCTACACTCTAAGTAGGCTATAAAGGTTTTATTTTTTCTTAATTGCACATTGAGAATGAGTGGGGGATAGAGAGGAAAATGGGGACTAACAAATGAATAAACACTATACAATAACAATAAACACAATAAAAAAAAAAAAAAAAAACAGAGTATTCCATGAGTGTACTTAAAAGCTGGATTATAGATTACTGGCTATGTGTTATCTTCTCCATTAGACTGTGAGCTGTTTTAGGATAGGGAATATCTTTTTTTTGTATATCTAATATTTAGTACAGTATATAAGCAGGGTGCATAATTATTAATTAATTGATTGATTTGACAGAGAAGTCAGCAACTAGAGAATTGGAAGACAAAGAAATTAAAAAGTAAAATGTTGAAAATATTTTTCAATTACTAGCAAACAAAATAACTTCCTCTTTTTCTGCTGAGGGTTCTCTATTTTTTCCAGTCATCCAAAGTTCTGTCCCTTGGAGGGATAACTGTATTGTTAATCCTATCTTCACAATATTTTTCCTGGATGGGTGACAAAGTGCTGGATATGGAGGAAAGAAGGCCAGAATTTGAAACCAGACTTAGACATTACTCCAGGCATATCACTTAAAACTTTTATCAGTCTGAGTTTTCTTTCACAACATGACTGATATGGAAATATGTTTTGCAAGACTGTATCTGTATAACCTATATTAAACTGCTGACCTCAGGGAGGGAAGGAGAAAATTTGAAACAAAAAAAAAATTATTTTAAAAGAATGTTAAAAATTGTTTTCAAACTAATTGAGAAAAATATTATTTGTTTATAAAAATATAGACATGATGTTAGTAATTCCAAAACTATTTTCAATAAAGTTAACAGGATCTATGTTAAGCAGGAAAAAGCTTTCAATACAAAAGACTAAGAGGTTTGGCTAACATAATTAAGAATCTACTATAAGGGAGGAGAAAATAACCATTTATATAGCACCTACTATATGTCAGGCACTATGCTAAGTACTTTAAAAAGTTTTTATTATATTTTTATATTGTTTTTATATCTCTACAGTATTTCATCTATTACTTTTTCTTCCCAGAGAGCTATCCCATATAACAAAAAGAATTACTTAGAGGGGGAAAAAAATCAAGACAACTTACTGATAAATTGAAAAAGATCAAAAACATGCAATGTGTAATATGCTTAGACCTCCCACCTCCATGAAGGGGTAAGAGTGTCTTCTCCTATTTCTTCATTTGAGTCCTAATAGATTTTTATAATTAGATTACATTCTTTTTATTTACCCTGTTATTATTGTATATATATGTATGTATGTGTGTGTATATCTCTCTATATACATATATAGATATATACACACCATTTTCTCTGTTATTATTGCATATATATACATACATACATACATACATACATATATACACACATACACACTATTTTCTTGTCTCTACTTACTTTATTGTGCATCAATGTAATTGGATCTTTCCATACCTCTCTGTAATCATCAAATATCATTTCTTACAACATGGTAATGTCATTACATTCACATACCACAATTTGCTTAGTCATACTCCATGTGATGAGCTAGCACAAAAGAAGTGATTCTATAAATATACAATACATGGGGACTTTCTTATCAGTGGCTTCTTTGGTGTATAGCCCATTTACAGAGTCTCAAAGGGTATGGGTATTTTATTCACCTTACTTACTTAATTTTAAATTACTTTCCAAAATGCCTATCCCATTCCACAACTCCACAAGCATTGTGGTACTGTTCCACAATCTTTCTACTATTCTACCAATATTAACAGTCATTTTTTTTTTCCAAATTGTTGCCAATTTGCAGAAAGTAGGGTGAAACCTCAAGGTAGTTTTGATTTGTATTTCTCTTATTATTAATGATTTGGGACTTTTTTTTTTTTTTAACATATGTCCATTCAGTTCATTAAATCTCTTTCTATTTTGTTAATGTGTTTGTAAGGCTATATTTTTTCCCCTGAGGGATTCTTTGATTGCATCTCAGAAATTCTGGTATGTTTCTTTATCATTACCATTGTTTTCATTGTTAATTAATAATTGTTTCTATGATTTGTTCTTTGAGCCACTCTATTTAGAAATTCATCATTAAGCCTGCATTTGGTCATGTATCATTTGTTTATAGTCCTTTAATCAAAGACCATTTTTACTGAATTATGGTCTACAAAGGATGTATTAATTATTTCTGCCTTTTTACATTTATTTGCAATAATTCTGTATCCTGCTATCTGGTCAATTTTTGTTAAAATTTCATATGATGCTAGAAAATACATATATTCTTTGATTGTTCTATTTTTGGAAGGTACCATAAATCATTTAAACTTCTCTAGAAATTTGTTCACCAAAATTGACAAAGGTATGCTGACATCTGTTGTCACTATTGTTACTTTATGTCTTCTTGTATCTCAAATGTTTTGTTTTCTTTATGAATTTGGATGCCAATGCCAAGTGGAACATAAACATTTACTATTGATATTACTGTTATATGAGATCCTTTCAACATAATTTAGTGTCTTTGTATATCCCTTTAATATTTTGAATGTTGTTTTTGTTTTGCTTAGAATTCCTTTTTTTGGATTTACTTGATACATAATATTTCTTCATCTCCAGAGTGTTATCTTTATTAATGTTTTATTCTGTGTATGTCAGTTTTTAAATTTTGTTTCTTGGAAGCAATAGATTGTATGGTTTTGTTTTCTTATCCAATCTATCAGTCTTTCTCTTATTATTTAACTGTTTAAATTATTAATTCATTCAAAGCATTTAAATTATGCTTTTCTCCATCTATTTTTAATATCATTTTTTTCAAGTTACGATTCCCCCTCTTCTGTTGTAAACAGAACTGTGTTCTTTCAGTTACTTTTTTTTTATTTTTTTTTTTTAAGATAGCCCAGTTCCTACTGGCTCTCTTCCCCTTATCTGTATTTTGGAATTTGTAGTTTTGGATTTCTTCCTGCAGGTGATCACTGAATCTTTCATTTGCTATTTCATTTTCTATATTTAGAAGGTGGCTAGTTCTCTTCTATTATGTCTTTCATTATGATGTTAAGGTTTTTTTGTCCTGTTGTTTTCTGTGAGATCTATGAACCCTTAGGTATTCTCTACTTGGCTTTTTGAGATCAGTATGTATTGGAAGTTTCCAAGAGCGCAGCCAAGATTGGCAGGATGAAACCAGGAAGCTGCTCAAACTTTCCCAGTTCCCCTCAAAGCCACATGAAATCAATCCTCTGAACAGAGTCTGAAATAACAACGCCCATAAAGGGATATATCTCCTGTTCAAGATATATCGGAAAGACTTCAACAAAGGTCAGTCTCACAAACAGTGTCAGGCAAGCCAATGAGAAGGTCTTAATCACAGTACATTAGCAACTGAGACCCTTGTTCCTGGCTCAGCAGCAAAGCAGACCAGAGGGGCAGCTCCCACTACCAGCTCAGAAGGCAAATTAAATTGCCAGCTAGGGAAACCTGAATGTTTCCTGGAGACAGCATGTAGGACTAGCCCCTGCTGTGAGCAAGACATCAAAAACAAGGGGATCCTGTGCTTAAAGCCAAGGCTTAGAGGGCACAAATAACTTGGAACAGTACCCCCTGCACCTCAAGAGCAAAGCTTGATATCAAATGTCATAAAATAGGAAAAAAGGAAGAAAATGAATATGAAATAGAAAAGAACCCTAACCAGAGAAAGCTACTATGGTGTTAGATCAATTCAAAAGAGGACAAAATGTCCACATGAGAAATCTCAAAGGTTTCAATTGGTCGCAAGAACAAAGAAGCTTCTTAAAAACTCATCAAGGATTTTAAAAGGCAAATAAAAAAAGTACAAGAAAAATTGGGAGAAGAAACAAGAGATGCAAGACACAGACAGCAACTTGGAAAAGGAAGAATAAAAACTGACTGAAGAAAACAATTCCTTAAAAAAATGTAATTGGTCAAATGCAAAAAAAAAAAAAAAATCCATTAGAGATCAGTATGTGTTGTTTGCATACCAATATATCTTCTTTTAATGTTACTGGTTTTTCTATTTCTCTTCTGGATTGTCCTTCACTTCCAATCTATTGCACTCATTTGTTTCTTTGGCAAGATTTGTCAATGTCAAATTCCAGCTTTTTTTTTTTTAATGTACATTATTTTTATTGTACAGGTCATAAATTCTGCTCTTATAATTCTTACTTCTCTTTTGAATTACTAAGGAATACCATGGTGTATATAGTTCTGTGTTCTCATATTTAAAGTTCTCTATTGGATCATTTTCTTTTGATTTGCAGAATTTATTCACAGATACTTGAACCAATTTAATAGATGTGGAAGTCATATTTCTTTCTTTTGTTAAAATTTTCCTTATGAATGTATCTGCTTTTGTTCAAGGCCTTTAATCTTTCCTGAGATCTTTGATAACTTTAGCCTTCCCCCACCTTTTTCTTCCCTTTTCACTATCTGACTGTCCCCTCTGATGGTGATTTCCTTGGAGACCAGATCTCAGAGTATCTTACTGATCAATTTCACACTGAGCAATTCACAGTTCACTAACCTGTTCTCTGTCCCAAGAAACTGTTGTATAGTCAGAGCAAGCATCAGGACGTTATATTCCTTTTTGAGCTCAGGCTTCATGGAGTGCCACATATTCTCCCCCTGTCATGGTATCCTGACCTGGTCAACTGTCTCACTCCAACTTTTTTGTTCTCTAGCCTAGCATTAGCAAGTCAAAACTTAGCAGTAGTTTGCCTCAGTCAGGAACAGCAATGTTCACCCTGACACTATCATTCGATTTTTTAGTGTTTGTGATGCATAGGGTTATGGCCTTTCTCAAGCTTTTGCTCCTGCAAGGCTATGTCTGTGATGGCTGCTGCAATCCAAACAAAATTCTGCAGTCTGGGATCTCCATGACACTAGAAGAAGTGAAGGAAGCCTCAAGCATAGAGACGGATTTTGTTGTAAGCCAAAGTTATGTCGTTGGGGCTGATAATGCAGCCTTGCTACTGTACAATGGGATTTGAGACAAGACTCATGAGTGAGCTCAGGGTTAATGAGGGTCAGTTCTTGGGTTTGAGGATTTTGGATTCTAGGTATCCGGTTATTACTTTAAAAATCTGTTAAACACAAGAAACTGTATTTCTGAAAGTTAAAATGAACTAAAGCTGGGTATGAAAAATGTACCTTATACTTCAAGGATCACCAACAACCAAATAAAATAAAACCAGCCCACTGCCAAGATATTTGTCACAAGTAATAAGTCACTTCAGCATGGGCATTGTGGTCTCATAATGCAAACCCTTCATTTAAGAACACATCTAATTTATCTTTGATATGACATCCTTAGTATGAAACTGCTTAAGAATACCTACCTGATATATTAGTTACAACACATTTATCTAGGTCTGCCACATTTAAACAATTCTATGTTGAACAAACAAGCTGATGCCAGCAGGTGTCATGATACTGATGGCAAAGGATTCCAAAAGCTATAATTTCTCCTTTTTTTTTTTTTAAAGAGAATCCCTTCCTATATGCAAACTGCTTTTTTCTTTTCACAAAATTTCCCAAACATTAAGGCATGTTACCATTTCCCGCTTTTATATTTGACCGTTTTGCCATAAATTGGGGAAAACCCCACACATATATGAATTTTGTAGACTTACATTTTTTTTTAGCCATGAAAATAAAAATCTTAATGACAGGAAACATCTATTATAGAATCATAGTATTTCACAATTGGGAAGAGATTTCAATGATTATCTAGTTAAAACTGTATCTGAAATAAACCTTCTCTACAATATACTCAAATGTTTATCTAGATTTCACTTTTTGTATTTCTAGCACCTAGTAGAGCTTTTGCTCACAGCAGGCTCTTAAAAATGTTTGTTTACTTGACATGAACTTAGTCTGGATAAAAAATTCAAAGAAACTGAAACTGAGTAGTGAAAAATTTAAATTTCTACCTACTTTCATCAGAGAAGTGATTGAGAGGTAGAAGGGACCTTAGAGGTAATCTACCTGAACCCCTCATTTTAGATATGAGGTCACTGGTCCAGAGTGATAAAGGGATTTGCTCAAGATCACACAGGTATAAAATAAAAGAATCAGGATATCAGCTTCACAAAAGATGGCAAAGGCATGGCTAGACAAAGAATCTGCATTAAAAAAAAGAAAGAAAGAAAAGAAAACCTGAAAAAAGGCAGTGATTTAGTGGCTAATAAAGCCAGCCTTGCCAGCCAGACCTAGATTGTAGTTTTATTTCTGACACATATAAGAATGAAGTATTTACTCTTTCTATTACCCAAATTGTCTAGACTTTTAAGTCATAGACCAGGTGTGAAGATAGGGCAAGAGGAGGTTCCCTGCTCTAGGAAATTCTCTTAATACTATCATCTATAGAGAAGGTGAGAACCTTCTGTATTAATAAGAGGGAATTCCCTCATTCAAAATCTTCCTACACCAATGAAATAATAACAAATTTTTACATAAGACTTTGTCTCATCTGATCCTCACAACAACTCTATTAAAGAGGCACTATTCTTATTTCCATTTTACAGATAAGGAAACTAGGGCTCAGAGGAATGAAGTAACTTGCTCACAGTTTGGAATCTTCCTTCTAGATCAGATGGTATTTGAGTTCTAGAAGCATCACCATTTCAACTCACAAGACAAGAGATATCAAATTTTCTTATTATACTGTGCAGTGTGATATAGCAGAAAAACCACTTAATTTGGAGTCAGAATGCCTCAATTTCTGGTACAATTCTGTGACTTTGGGCAAATCAGCTTAGCAATTTGTTAATGGAGAGGTTTAGATTAAATAATCTCAAAGCTGGAAGTTGCAGGTGTGACTGAACAGAAAGGGTAAAATTCCTCTACCTTTTAAAAATACATTCACATATTTGAAGTTTTATGGCTGGAACAACTATTAATATGTTGATATCTACACCATATAATCAAAATGATGGTATTCCTCTAATCACAAAGCAATTCCTAAATACAAATGAGTAATTTTGGTTCTTTTCAGAGAAGTTTCATTTCTGTATAAACAGTCACTTGGCATGTTTATATACAAGGAATTTTTCCAACGCTTCCAAAAGCTGTTTAGATTAACAGCAGCATCTTCTCACCAAGTATCATTGGATATAAAGAAAACAGCAGAAATAACTATAGCATACTGAACATGCTTCAGGACTTTGCCCTTCAAGGAACCAAGACCTCTGGCCAGTGTCAGATAATCTGTCACTAGAAGCTACTTGTATCCAGGCCAGATATTTATTACTATTGATCTTCCTGGTCTTAGAGAAAGACTTTTGTTCTCTCAGCCCAGGACTTTGACCTCAATTAAGTTATGAATTTCAATCCGATAGACTACTCCACTTACCCTACTGCTCTCTCTGACTGGATTAATTAGAATTAGCTAGGCCTAGAGTCACCCCAAGCTCCTCATGGATCATGTTATTTTAATAATAAATAAAGGAACAGCAGCAATGTACAAGGAAGGATTTTGAAAGATTGCTCATCTAGTAACATCATTCAGAAACCTGCCAATACCAATTTCACTGACTTTGATTGCCTCACTTACTTATTTTTATTTATTTTTATTAATTGGACCCTCTCTCTTTTCATAAGCTTCAGAAACATGTTCTTCTAATGTGTATCAAGTGTATCAAGACACACTTGCCATTTTGTATTTTTGCTGCTCCTTTTAAGTTTCATTAAAATTATTTTCAAAACTATTTTTAGGAAGACTGAAGAATTTTCAAATATTTAATAACCTAAGAATATTAAAACAAAGTTCATGATAATCTAGTAAAAATAATACTGGTCATTAGCCATGAACTATTATTAAATATACAAAATGAACCTTTTCTATTGTTCACTGAATTGAATAGCAGATAAACTGAAATGGCACTGAAAAGGCCTGTAAAAAATAAGTATGCACACAGAATGTTTTCTGGTATCAATGACTCTTTAAGAAATAAGTATAAAATAGATTAATTACCATAATAGATTAGATACAGGTCAATGGGAATTCTAGATTATACTGATATCAAAGATAAGCAGAAGGAAAAGATCCCATTTAAAGTATTAATCATAACTGAATTACTTTTGTTCCTTTTAAATATAAAGGCCCACAATTTCAGGTATTTGGCAATAATTGTGGAATGCTCAAAAGAGCGTCAAGGAAACCACACACATCTTCAGTTATATTTATCACATCACAAAAATTCCTTCTTATTTATTTATTAAAAATCTAAATTCTTTTTTATTGCTTCTTGAGGGATCACAGAAATTTTTCAGTTAGGATGAGATGAAAAAATTGATAACGATTTTTTAAAAATTACCTATCTTGTAAAGATATTTACCTATCTTGTATGTTATTTGCTCCATCTTTTTCATTGTAAAGCGAGTTCCTTAAGAGCAAGGTATGCCTCTGCCTTTCTATGTATTAATTTCCATATAATAATAATAATTCCATATAATTTCCAATATAATAAAAGATGCTTGTTAACTACCTTGAATGACTGACAAATAATTAGGAAGTGTATTTGAATGGCATCCATTTTTTAACACTTATTATACATAAGATGAAGTATTATTCTTAAATCTATCCTTTCCTTTTTATTTCCACAGCCACCAATCTACCAAGTATGGACTATACTACTATTAAAAAAAAAAAAAAAAAGACATCTTATTTATGCCTTTGGAGTTTTTTAATACCATTTATTTCCTGATAGTATACTCTCCCCCTTTCCTTTCCCAATGGCATGTTACTCTGATAAAGAAAAAAAAAAAAAACAACCCTGGGAAAATCAAGTGATAGAACTGACAGCATATGAACCATTCACATTGATAGTCCCTTGCTTCTCTAAAAAGAGAGAAATGTCATATCACCTTTTTGGGCTTCAGTTTCCTCATGTGTACAATGAGGAAATTGGACTTGGCCTTTAATGCCCTTTTGAGTTGTAAATTTATGATCTTTTAGCTTTTATCATCCATTCTTAGGAATCACGATTGGTCACTGGAATTATTATTAGTTTGGCTGCCTCTTTGTACTGCTTGCACTTACTAGATTTGTCATATACATTTTTCTTATTTCTGTTTTTTTTTTTTACTTTGTACAAATTTGTGCTAATCTCTCCAAGTTTCTCTGAGTTACTTATATTCACAATTTCTTTTTGTGTGATGATATTTCATTATATTCCTATGACATAATTCTGCTTTCCTGAATGGGCAATGGTGGGTATACACTTTGTTTCCAGATCTGGGCTACTTTAAAAAAGGTGCTTCTACTTCAGGAAAATTAAAAAAAAAAAAAAAAGTTAAATTCACATAAATAAATAATGAAATACAAAAAGAATCAAAAAGGTAGTCCCATTAAAAATAACTATGAAATTCATAAAATATTTGAGAATCATCTACTAAGGATTTGTATAGATGCAATTAGAAAATTCTCTTCAAAGAAATAAAGAATAAGAAACATTGTAACCATATTCAGCATTCACAGCTGGATCATGTAATGGGCTGAGGCTTGAGTTGATGCACAAGGTCCAAGCACATGAGGCTAAATAGTAATTGGCCCATACTTTATTAATATATAAGCTTGAAGAAAGAATGGCCCCCGCCTACTCTTTGTGCAAGTCCTGATGTATTGTATAGGAAATGACGATTCTGGTGGGTGGAGGCAAGGGAGTGAAAAAGGAAGGGGAGCAGAGCTCAGCCCTCACTTGCTCTGTTAGCTGATTTCCTGTCGCAGCTGCCCATATTGCTATCGCAATCTTTCTTGCCTATATTTGCTATCGCAATCTTTATTCACCTCTTCACTTGAATAAAGACTGAAGATTTTTTCCCTTAACCTGAGTTCCTGACTCCAGCTGATTTAAAATATGCGATCATTACAGGATCACACCAATAAATAATAGTAAAAAATATTATACTATCTAAATTGATTTACAGATTTAATATTATATCAATCAAATTATCAACAAGATACCTTAAGAGCTAGTCAAATATTAAAATTCATTTTGGGGACAAACCTAAAATATCAAGAGAAAGAATTTTTTTAAAAAGTAGAAATGAAAATGGCATATAATTTCTAGACCTTATATATACTAAAGCAATAATCACAAAAGATATTATTTACTGGTTAAAAAACAGAAATATTAAAAATGGAAGCAACATGATGTACTGGATGGAGAAAAGGCCTCAAAGCAAGGAAGACTTAAGTTCCAGTTTGATCTCTGACAAATGCTGGTTATATGATCCTCAGCACGTCACTTAATACTTCAGCTTTTGAAGCAATTCTCTAATACTCTGAGTGGGAAAAAAAATGCCAACATGCATTAGTAGTAACAGTGTCCTTATTTTAAAGTTCCTTATACTAAACATCCAGTCTGTATACCTTTTTTAAAAATAAATGAGTAGAATAGGACTTTTAAGATAAACAAGGATCAGGGGAAATGAACTCAATAACCCAGTATTCAATAAAATTGTTGAGAACATAAGTTACAAGGAACAAGGTCTCCCTAAAAGAAAAGAAATGACAGAAAAATTGAGAAGTCTGGTAGAAACTATGTTGAAACCAATATCTTATACCAAATACCACAATAAGTTCAAGACTGATACATAGCCTAATTATTAAAGATTATATCATCAAAAAATTAGAAGAGAAGCAGCTAAGGTACTTTACATCGCTAAAGTTATGGGGTCATTTTTAAAAAATCAAACAAAAAGCAACACTAAAAGATAAAATATTTGACCTTGATTACACTAAATTGAAGACATTTATTTTGCTTGGACACTAGAATAAGAAGGGAAGTTGTTACTGGGAAAATAAATCTCTGCATCAAATCTCTCATATACAATATATATGTAAGGAATTAAAACTCATATATAAACTAATAGCCATTCACAGTAGATAAATGTTTAAAAGAAAGAACAAATGATTCTCAAAAGAAAAACAGAAAACCATGGTTTTGTTTGCTTTTGAGAGTTTCCCTGTCTCACTCAGAATGGAAACACAATGGCCCCTCATAGATCCAATCCCACTCCTGATTGGCAAGGACCCGGACTAAAACCATTCTCTGAGGTATTGAGACGGTCCCTGCTCTCGGAGAGGCTCACCATACTGGTGCTGGACTTGTCGAAAATACCTGATCAGTTTTAGAATTATAGCAGCTCAGAACTCCTGGGCTTCAATTAGCCAACTGCTGCAATTTCCCAGTAGAAGCAAAGGAGTAGTTAGACAAGAATTAAGGCCAGTGACATGAAATCCCAGAGAGAAAATATCCAGGACAAAGGGAGCTCAAAGGTATCAAATACTATAGAGAAGTCAAGAAAAAGGAGTATTAAAAAAGGTCATTGGGTTTGAGAATTAAGAGATCATTGAATGCAGAACTGGAGAGAACAAACTGAATTATTTCACATTTATTGTACTTCTTAGCACTTGATTTTAGTTTTAATGCTTTTTCATTTATATTATTATAGCTACAAATGAAAGTGAGCTCAAAGAAGCTGTAGTATGAACAGCGGCCAGACCCCAGTAAAACCATCTCTTCATAAGGGATAAACCGGGTTGAGGGTAACTGATGGGACACAAACCTGTAGGTGAGTTAAAGGCTGTCTACCCCAAGCAGGTGAAGAGTTTCCCTGATGGACTGGGCAGATCCAATGTCCATGAAGAAGGCTGAAAGCAGGGACTGTGGAGGGCTTAGAGCTTGCTCAGACAGCCAAGAGGTCATAGTCATTACTGCTATCCCAGGTCACTATCAGTTGTCTTGACTTTGATCTTGGAACTGGATGTTGCAACTGAGGAAGAGAAGAGTGAGGCTGACAACTTTCTGCAACTCTGCCTCATTTAAATCCAATTCAAGCACAAGTCAAGAAATCGCCCATGATATCATCAATCCTCTTTGAAAATGAAGGACAAGCAATAACAATTATAACCACTGTGCATATTTTTCCTGGTTTCTTCTTACTTTACTCTTTAAATTGACTCATAAATTTATCCATGCTTCTCTGAATTCTTCATATTTATCATTTTTCACAACACAGTACTATTCCATTACATTCATGTACCATTTGTTCACTCCTCTCAGCTAATAAACAAGTAGAGGCAACTAAGGAGACAAGTCAGAACTGACTACAAATCCTGCTTCAAAAACTTAACTCACTGATTCTAGGAAAATTATTTAACTTTTGTCTCAGAGGCCTTATCTGTAAAATAGGGGTAACAATAATAATACCCATTTCCCTAGACTATTGTGAGGATCAAATGATATAACATATGGAAGATGCTTTGCCAACCTTAAAATGCTACATAAATGTCAGCTATTATTAACAGCACAGCTACGTAATGCAATGGATAGAGTGCTGGGCATGGGAAGAGTCAGGAATTCATATCTTCCTTGAATTCAAATTCTGCTATAGACATTTACTAGCTGTGTGAACATTTTCTTCCTGTGTAACTCCATTGCCTCAGTTTTCTCACCTGTAAAATGAGGTGAAGAAAATGGCAAAACCATTCTAGTATCCAAGAAAACCCCAAATAGGACCGCAAAGAATCAGACATGACTGAAACAACTGTGTATCATATCATTAGTCTTGATATTATTGGACATCTAGATACTATTGGATATTGATATATGAACATTTAATTTGTTTTCAATTTTTTTTTATACACACAAAAATGCAGCTATGAATATTTTGCATTTCATGGGACCTTTGTGTCTGTGACCCTCCTGGCAAACATGTCTAGCAGGAAGAACTCTGGTTTAAAAGTATGGAGGTTTTAATCACTTTTTAGTATAATTTCAAACTGTTTTTCAAAATGGACCATCCAATCACTAAATGATTAAATAAGTCTTGAGTATGTCCTCGCTCAACCCATTCTCTGGATTGTTCTATCTCTTCACCAGCAATCTTGCTCAGTCAAAATGCTTCTGCCCCAAAGCCTGCTTTCCTGTTTGGGGAATCCCTTGGTGAGAAAGACATTTCATAAGGAGTTCACCTATTTTTCCTTCACTACCAATTCAATGTATTCTCCAGCCTGTTCGAACTTTTAATTCCTTTAAGTATCCCTTCTTTACCTCCCCTTATTCCCACTTTCCTGCTTCCCTTCATGCTTTGTTTTCCTCTAGAACATAAGCTCCCTAGAAGTAGGAATCATTTTATTTCATAGCATTTGAATCTTCAATAAGTTAGAACAGTGCCTGGTACATATTCATTAAATGAATTTTTTTTCTTTATTCATTTTGTTAGAATAACTAGTGGATATTTCATGTTTTTAGTTACTCTTAGGGAACTTTCCCTTTTATCTCTAACCCCCATTCCCTTTTAAAATTATTCCTCTATATAACTGCTAACAATTTTTGTGGATTTATTTTGTATACTGCTACCATCTGATATATCATGTATACTGCATACCAATGAAGAAAATCTTCATTGATTTTCTGGAGTCTTCTAAGTAATCACACAACTGTTATCAGGGATTATTCTGTCTCCTCTTTACCAAAATGTAAGCCTTTAGTTTCATTTTTTTCAAGGTAAATTATCATATTTATTACATATCTTTTGGTGCAGTGGATCTGACTGGAGGAGAGCTTTTCCCTAATCATGTCTTGTCTTCAGTCATGGCTGTGATTTGATGTCATACTTAAAACTTGCCTTCTTACCTGTAGTTGTTGACTTTGCCAGCATGTACGCCCAGTAGTCATTGATACTGCCATCAATTACTGTAGTATTTATAAATTTGTTGACATATATAAAAATGTGCTCTTTTACAATTAGGTTTCTATCTTTCTGTATGTCACTGATGAAGTCTGTGAGTAAGTGTCCCTAACCTCATTTTCCCTGTGGTTTTTATTGCAGATTTTTTGGGTAGGAAAGTATAGAGGACTTGGAGTCAGAAAGACTATAGTTCACAAGTGGTCCCCATTTCTCACTAGCTGTGTGGCACTGTAAGGATGCTACAAGTTCTTGTTTGTTTCAATTTCCTCCACTGTAAAGTAGGGATAAAAAAGCCTCCTTGGCCAGTTGTTGTGAGGATCAAGTAAGATATCTGTAAAGTGCTCAGTGCTAGTCCTGGCACATGACAGATGCTAGGTAAATGCCTATTCCTTTCCCCCATTCACTGTGCAATTCTGTATAATGCAAAGGTTTTCATATTCATATATAATTACTTTAGTGGTACCCCAGAAATTGTTGGTGCATCATTACCATTCTCTATCACAGTTTTTGTCTCTATGATTTGTGCCTATTCAGGATATTATGTTGGTTTATACAGAAAGGACTATTGTGTTCTCAAGTAGATTTTCACCCTTGCATCATGAACTATGTTAGACATTTCCAAAAGGATGTCTTATGGACATCTCAAACTCTTTAATTCTAACCTAAACCTATTTCATCAATTATATTTTTCTGAGAATTATTGAGAATAATTTGAGCAGTGTAGGTATTAATTCCTCTTCAAACATGAGATACTTCATCTGCAAATCCTTTTTCCCCATTTAACAGCTTGTTAAATTTTTTCTGATCATGCTCTAAGACACTTGTTCCCATTAATTTGAGAATTTTACATTTTTGCAGATAATTTTCTATTTTTTAAAAAATTTTAATTTTGCACTAGCACATGTGTGTCCATGCACACACATACACACACGAATTTCCTAACCTTTTCTGGACCAAAGTTAAATAAAAGTTAACTTGCTCTCAGTTTCATTAGTTCTACAATGTTTTTGTTTTCTATTTTATTTATTTCTACTTTAGCTTTACTTTTTTTTTCTTTTGTGCTTATTTGATTTGGTTCTAGATTTTTTTAGTTTTTTTTTTTTAATTTGTATATTTATTTCAATGATACCTTTTATATTTTGTTAACATATGCTTTTGGAAATACAATTTCCCCTGAGATTACTTTAGTTTTATCCCCAAAAATGTTGGTGCATTATTATCATTCTCTTTCACAGCTATCATCTTTATAATTGGTGCTTGTTTGGGATATTATTATTATTATTAATTTTCCATTTTTGTTTCCTTTATGAATATTTGTTCCCTACATTTACTAGTATTTTATCATCATAGTATTCATTACAATGTAAAGGATTTTTTTAGTGCTCTAATTAATTATATTTATATCTAATTCTTTGTAGCCTAGCAACTGGCCAATTTTTGTAAAGATTCCTTGTGATACTAAAAGATTTGTTTTAATGTTCTTATCTAAAAGATATAGTGTTTCTCAAATCTAACTTCAACAATTTGTTCAGCTCTATGTTTTTCTTTGTGTCTTTTTGCTAAATTTATATAAAAGGTAAAATTACAGTCTCTCCAATGTTATGTCATTTACAACATAGCTTTAAAATTGCTATTATCTCATTGTCTGTGAAATCCAGTAGCTGGTAGCCTAATGAATAAGAATGCTGAGTTTTGAGTGAGAAATGCCTGAATTCAAATTGAAACTCTGACACTGTGTGACCTTAGACAAGTAAGAACTTTTTTCAGTCTCAGTTTTGTCATCTGTAAAAATAGAGATCCTAATAGCATCTATCCCCAAGTTGTTTGGAAGATAAAATGAGATATTTTCAAATTACTTTAGAAAAATTCTAAAGAGCTACATAAATGTTAACTTCTAGCTACTCTTTTTCTCAAATACAGAGGAAACTGAGTCAAATTAAAAAAAAAAAAGCTAAGCCTCAATTGATAAATGATCAAAAGAGATGATCTGTGCTCCAAGTGCTGAAAATTCATGTATATCCTCTGATTTAACAATACTACTATTAGGCGTAAATACCAAAAGATCTTTAAAAAAGGAAAAGGATCTATATGTAAAAAATATTTGTAGTAGCTCTCTTCTCAGGGCAAAAAAAATGGAAACTGATGTACATCAACTGGGGAATGGCTGAATAAACTGTGGTATGTTTTTGTCATGGAATATTATTGTTCTATGAGAAATGATGAGCAGGATGCTCTCAGAAAAAATCTAGGATGACCATGAATTCAAAAAAAAAGTGAAATGTACTATATACAAAGTAATAGCAATATTCAAGTGTAATGTTCTTCTCTAAGATGTAATGTTCTCTGGGTGCAGATTTCTTGGGGGGGCCTTCTGGAAGCAGCCTTCCTTTCAGTTCAGTGTAATCACCCCAAATGCAGCCAGGAGTTAAAGTTCATGTTCTTTATTGTCTCCTTCAAAATAGCCCAGTTAGCTTTCTTAGAGGCCTAACTCTCTTCTTGGTTCCAAGAGCTCTTGCTGCTAGCCTTTTGCCTCTGCCAACTTCAGCCTTTCTTCCTCTGAATGTCTCCAGCCAGCACAAAGGTGGAAGTTGGAATGAATCTGACTCCGCCTCTGAGAGTGGGCTTGTGGACCTCTGTGTCTGGCCCTGAGATCTTCTTGCTTATATGCTGTGCACTGAGTACACTCCAATCATTACATCACTAGGAAACCATTATTTGTTGTAGGATTAAATCAATGCTAAATTAGATTTAACCATTGTCTCCTCAACCTTGTTTCAAGTTCTGGCCCTAACATCTCCTTGTAAGATTAAATCAATCGTACTGAACCATGCTAAATTAAATAATTATTGTCTCTATCAATTCTACTATTTTAGTACCTTGTAAGAATCATAGCATTCTAGGATGACCAGCTCAGTTGAAAATAACTTTGCTATTCTCAGCAGTATAATGATCCACAACTATTCTGAAGGATTTGTGATGAAAAACACTATCCATACCCAGAAAAGAAACTGATTGTGTCTGAACAGAGACTGAAACATTCTCTCTCAACTTTATTTTTCTTGAGGGGGTTTTTTAGGGCGGGAGATCTATTTTTTTAAATAACATGGCTTTTATGGAAATATTTTACATAATTTCTTTTGTGGTGACTAGAGATAGGGATAAGGGAGAGAATCTGGAACTCAAAAGTTCTTTAAAAAATGAAAAAAACTTTTAAATGTAACTGGGGAAAATTATTAATTAAATAAATTTAAATTTAAAAATAAAAGAAACTTAAGATGCCTCTCCCATAAATTCTAGGAAACAAAATTCTAAGAATTTGAGGATGCAAACAGGGAAAATCCTAAATATGGGAAAATTCCCATGGCAATGTGGGGAGTGGAGTGAGAATCACAAAATCAAAAATGTCATAAAGTGAAAATGAATTAATAAAATGTACATTTGGGCTGGTTTGAGTGACACAACTGTAAGCTGACATGAGGGTACTACTGTGCCAATCTTGATGTCAGCAACTTCTTTTCAACTCATTCCATTAAAAGATTGGTTTTCTTGGATGTAGAGTCATGATGCCATAATGTAATTAAGGGAGGAAAATAAGAACTATTTTAAGGAAAATCATATTGCAGAAAACTTTGTTTCTATTCTACAAAGCAAGAACTATCTGTATCTATAGATATTGATAATAATATAACATAGAAGTATATAAATATACTCATACACATATTCATATAAGGAAATAAAAAAAAAAATAGGATAGTTCTAAACCCAGAATTAGTAGAAAACTCCCTGTAGAGAAACAAACCTGTGCTTGTATATGTACACATATACATCAGGAGAATTTTCAGGAACTGACACTCAAAGTTTGAAAAATGAAGAATTTTGACCATTTATGATGTATCAAGGTATCCAACAGTTTTCCACATAAAAAAAAGAACCATTTTATTTTTAATATCATGTGTCAAGGAATGAGGAAATCTATAATCTGTTAATAAGATTTAGCTAAAGGATTTTGTGGTAAATAATAATAATGATAAATACCAGCAGGGAAGGGCTTTAGAAATAAAGTGTTTTGACAGTGTTACATTACAAACAACCTAAATGAACAAAAAAAAGGAAAATAGTGTTAATTTTATGGATCACACTTGTCTTATTTGTATATTCAACTCACCTTAAACTGAAATTATTAAACTTTACCCAATTCTAAAATTCTTACCATCATTTTTGCTTTTGGTAAAAACAGAATCTTACCTAAAACCTTTACTAACAAGCAACAAGTTCTCCCTCATGCATACATCAAAATCATGCAAGTCTTTGAAAGACAAAATAGTGATAACCCTTTTTTCACAGCTATGATCATTAATATCTGCTGAGAAATTAAGTGGAATGCTTACCAAGGGTTGTTGTGAAGATAAAATGAGATAGTAATTGTAAAGAGCTAAGCATGCTCTAGGCACATAGTAAGCACTATAGAAATATTAGTCATGCTTGCTTTTTTTTGTTGTTGTTATTATTTTTGTCAGTGTCATAAAGGAGATTCAATGCAGAATTAAAGTTGAAGAATTCTTTGTAGATAAGGATCCTGTAGATTATCCCATTTAGAGATGGTACCATACAGATTACTTCAAGCCTTGAATACTTAAAGTGTTTTCTGAATGACATTCATAACCACTTAAAATAGAAAAAGCCAAGTAGATGACTAATGTCCATGCTATATGATGAACCGCAGAGCTCGTGTGTGTGTGTTATGTTTTCATATCTCAGATAGATGGTAGAAAAACACAAGTTGAAATCAAAGTAAACAGAAGAATGGGCTAGGCTGCTTTGGGAAACTTCAAATTTCTTTATAATTTTCCTTACTTAATCAACAAAGACACTGAGAAAATTAATAGCTTCTGCAAAATTGCAGGCTATGAAATAAACTCTCAAAAATCAAAAGTATTTCTATATAATAACTCAAAACAAAAATGGGGAAAATCCCATTCTAAATAACTATATAATGCATAAATTATCTGGGAATCAATGTACCCAAGTAAACAAAAATATAGATTCAATTACAAAGTGTTCCTTAAAGAAGTAAGAATAAGTTAAATAGCTGGAGGAATATTTAGTGCTCATCGTTAGGCCATGCCAATATAATAAAAAAAAAAAATGCATGGCTTCCAAAGCTAATTTAAACTTTTAATGCTATACCAAATTACTAAAAGAATACTTCATAGAACCTAATAAAATAATACTATAATTCATTTGTCAAAACAAAAGATCCAGAATATAAAGGTAAATGATGGAAAAAAAAAATAGGGATGAAGAAGGAATAGCACTTCTAGACTTCTATTATAAAACAGCAGTCATCAAATCCATCTATTATTGATTAAAAGATAGAAAGATAGAACAATGAAATAGTATAGACAAGGGAGAATTAGAAACAAAAGTCAAAAACTTACTCTTTGATAAAAGTAGAAAACAAATTATCTAGGAAAAACTCCTTATTTTATAAAAACTTCTGGGAAAACTGGAAAACAGCCTGGAAGAAATTAGGCTTAGACCAACATCTTTTACCATATTTCTCAAAACATGTCAAATGGATACCTTACTTTAATATTAATGATCAGATTGTTTTTAAAAAATTAGAAGAGAAGCAGATCATATAACTCTCACATGTATGGGTAGATATCTTAAACAAACAAGAGATGGAGGCAATTACAACAGATAAAAAAAGATAACTTTAATTACATGAAACTAAAAAGGCTCCTACAAAGATAAAATTAATGCACCTGGGATTAAGAAGGGGAGTTAAAATGGCAAAACTCAATGTTAGAAGGGTTATACCTCAAGGAAACTACTGATAAGAAAAAAGTCTTGTTCTAGACCAAAATATTTATAGCAACATTTTCTGCTGATAGAGAAGAATTGAAAACAAAATAGATGCACATTGAGTGGGAAATGGACAAATGAGTTTAAATGGAATACTACTGTGCTTTAAGAATTGATGAAGTATAAGCTAAGCTACCACTTTATGCATGTCAGATTGGTTAATATAAAAGAAAAGAAAATGACAAATGTTGAAGACAATATGAGAAAACTGGGCTATTAATGCATTGTTGGTAAAGTTGTGAACTTATCCAACAATTATGGAAGGCAAGGTGGAAATATACTCAAAAGTCTTTAAAACCATGACCCGGCAATGCTACCAGTTCTATACCCCAAAGAGATTTTTTTAAAAAAAGACCTATATGTACAAAAAAATTTATAGCAGCTCTTTTTGTGGTATTAAAAAACTGGAAATTAAGGGCATGCCCATCTACTGAAGAACAGTTGAACAAGTCATGATATTTAATGGTAATGGAATACTATTATGGTACAACAAATAACGAACAGGATGGTTTCAGAAAAACCAAGAAAGATCTATATGAACTGATACAGTGAAATGAGCAAACTATTGTACACCGATCACTGAACATAGTAACAGCAATGTTGTGCAATGGTAAATTCTAAAATGACTTGGCTTTTCTCAACCATACAATGATCCAAGACAATTCCAAAGGACTCATGATAAAAAATGCTATCTCCAGAGAAAGGGCTGATGGCGTTTGAAATGCACACTTTTTTTCACTTTCAGTATTTGTGTGTGTATGTGTGTGTATGGCTTTTCCCACAACATGATTAATATGATAATATATTTCACATGCTTAAAAATGTATAGCCCATATGGGATTGCTTACTATCCCAGGAAGAGAAGATGGGGGAAGGAGAAAAATGAATGTTAACTGAGGAAAAAATTAAATATTATTTAAAAAGATGAAAATCATATTTTGATATAATTGACTTCCTGTAAAAAAAAAAGGGGGGGGGGGGGCAAGGAGGGAACACAGACTTACATGAACAGATGCAAAGTGAAGTAAGTGAGCAGTACCAGGAGACTATATTTTATGCAGTGACAGCAACATTGTGTAATCATCAATGTGAAAGATTAGCTATTCTCAGCAACAGCAAATAATCCACAACAATTCTAAAAGACTCATGATAAAAAATGCTAACTATCTACAGAGAAAGAACTGATGTAGTCTAAGTGCAGATCAATGCACACTTTTTAAAGATTTTATTTTTCTAGGCTTTTTGGGGGAGGGTGCAGATGGGAGTCCTTTGTTTTATTTCAAAACATGACTAATACAGAAATATGTTTTATATGACTGCAACATGCATAACCTAATCAAAATGCTTCCCTTCTCAATAAGAGGTGGAGGAGAAGGAAGGCGTGAATTTGAAACTCATTTTAAAAAACAAAAGGTAAAACCTTTTTCTATGGAATTGGAAAAAAAGATAATTTTTCAAAAATGATATGAGAACACAGAGAAACAATAGAAACACCTATATGAACCGATATAGAAGGGTTATAAGAGTGTAAGCAGGCAAAGAAAACAACACACAATATTTGCAACAATGGAAATGGAAAGAACTATCACAGATCAAAAATATCAAAATTAAAGGTCACAAAATTGTAAAGATAAATCATAACTCGAATGAAGACATATAAGGCATTTCCAACTTACTCCTATATGGAGGTGGAAGGTCCACAGAAATTGCATTGTACATGTTTTTAAACTTTTTCGCATCATTTGAACTGATGAAAAAATTGATTTGTCATATGCGATGGCTCTCTGGGAAATGGACAAAGAATACTGGAGATTACTATGAATATGGATGAAATAGAAGACATTAATAAAAATATATTAAAATAAAATAACCCTAAATTCTTCCTGAAATAAGATCCCATCTTTAACATTAACAGTCTGCCAGGGGATTATTGTATGGCTGAGTCATAGAACATTATAGTCTTTAAAGAATTAAAAATGAGTATTATCTAGAAGGCAATGATGAAATGTCTAACAGGAATAAGCAAGCTTCTTCATACTTCAAACACAATAAAGGATCAGCAAAGAAATATATGATCAAAAAAGATGATGGAAAGATAGGCTAGTCTAGTTTTGAGAATGAGGACAGCATAGGGAAGTCTTGAGACCTCATAAGGCAGGGATTCCATTTAAGAAACTGCTGTAAAAACTCAAGTGAAGGGGCAGCTAGGTGGTACAATGGATAGTGCACTAGCCCTGAAGTCAGGAGGACCTGAGTTCAAATCTGGTCTCAGACACTTAACATTTCCTAGCTGTGTGACTGCTGGGCAAGTCACTTAACCCCAATTTGTCTCAGCCAAAAACAAACAAACAAACAAACAAACAAAAAAAAAAACACTCAAGTGAAAAGAGATGAGGACTTGAACTGGGGTGGTAGTTAGGTAAGTTTGAGTATTAAGGAAAAAACTTTATGGGAGGTTCACAGTTGTGATTTCACTGGTGAGCAGAACTCCCAATATGCAAACACTTATAGATGCAGACTATAATTTATGGTTTGAGAGCCTGAGAGTCCTGGGACATTGAGAGCTTAAATTACTTGTCCAAGTAGTTATACTTTGGATATTTATCAGAAGCTTGATTTGAACCCATTCCTGATTGCAAAGCTAGCCTTAAAAATGCCATCATGTTACTTCTTAAAAAAAAAAAAAAAAACCCTAGCTTTTTAAAATCTTGATAAAATCTTTAAATTACTATAGAGCAATTTTAATTTTCCTATATATTGGAAAAATCAATGTAGGGGGGATTTCTTTAAATATATTCCAACTTTTACTTACTGCTCAAGTGGCAAAATGTCCATGCTTTTTTGGGTAGGGTGTGGGGACAGGGAAAAGAATACAAAAATCAGGGAAATTGAAAAGCAGAAATACATCCACAAAAATGATAAATGCAAAATAAGATGTATGCAAGAATCTTCCCAAGAAATAAAAACCTAAAAAGATTCAAATTCCACTAGAAAGGTTTGTACTGCAAAATTCAGAAGAAAAAAAGTACACATAGTACAATTAAAAAAATATGTGCAGGACAATGAAGGAAAAAAAATGATAGTAAAATACCAATAAGACTTTGACATATCTATATTTACTGCTTCATTTCTGACTAATGGTGGGAATTAGTCTTTAGATGGTTGATAAAATCAGCCTGTCCAAGCTAGTTTAGTACCATCATCTGTAGTCAAGCAGCTACTTCTAATAAAATTGATTTTCCTTTTTGGCAACCAATAGGTCAGTCAATAATAATGTTGTTTGAGAAGGACTGAGTCATGAGGGAGATGAACCTTCCCTGCTATTTATTATGTTTGTATTGTCTACATTTGAAAAGGGTTTTCAATAAAGACAAAAAAAAAAAAAAAAAAAAAAAAAAAAAGGGATTACAAGGGAAAGCTATTCTGTGAACTGATCTTCCAACGGTCTCAGAATCAAAAGTATATTACCATCTCAAACTGACAGAGAATGAAGCCCTCCATTTAATGAAATAATATGGTATGAACAAAAAAGATGGAAGAATCAAGAAAGCGTGGGAGAATGGGATAAAAAGCAGAAGACAGCCAGCAGAGGAGGAGCTAGTGTCAGCAATCCTTCTGACTCTATACTCCAGCTATTCAACTGAGAATTCAAAGAAGCTAGATAATAGAAAGAGGTATGAATTCTCAGAAGTTAAAAATAAGAGATGATCTTGGTGTAATTTTATACAGTTTTGTTTTGTTTTTTCCTACTGAGTAGTCATAGAGCTGTTTCACATATATTTGGAGGAGCAAAGCTTTTTTCCCCCTCAACAGGTATTTTATTTTTCCAAATACATGTAAAGTTTCCAATATTCATTTTTGTAAGACTGTGTCTTCCAATTTTTTCTCCCTCCCTCCCTTACTATTCCCCTCCTCAAGACAGCAAGCAATCTGATGCAGGTTAAATATGTGCAATCCTTTTAAACATATTTCCGTAATTGTTATATTGTACAAGAAAAATCAGATCAAAAGAAAAAAAAACCGCAGGAAAGGAAAAACCAAAGAAATAAACAAAAAACAAGATGAAATTGAATACTAAGCTTTAATTCACATTCAATCTCATGGCATTTTTCTACCCCATCTATTGGAATTACCTTGAATCACCTCATTGTTGAGAAAAACCAAATCCATCACATCTTGTTACTGTGTACAATGTTCTCACGATTCTGTTCACCTCACTCAACATCAGTTCATTTACGTCCTTCCAGACTTAAGAATTAATCTTATAAGTCTTTAGCTATTTTTTGCAAACATTTAATAAAAATTTTGAGTTAACTTGTCTTTAAATGTTTGGGAAAATTCGTTTATAAGTTCATCTCATCCTGGAGTTTTTGTCTTGGGAAGTTATAGTCTGTTCAATTGTTTCATTTTCCTAAAACAGATTTATTTTAATATTCTACTTGTTACTCTTCTGCTAATCTGGGAAATTTATGTTTTATACATCTTTGCATATACTTGGACAAAATAGCTCTTAATAACTGCTTTAATTTAATCTTCTTCTGGTTATGCATTTACCTTTTTCATACAGGTAATTTAATTTTGTTTTCTATTTTAAAATAAAATAGCCAATGGTTTTATCTATTTTATTATTTCTCCCATAAAACCAACGTCTAATTTTATTAGTTTAATTTGTTTAAACTTTCAATTTTATTAATCTCCTCTTTGATTTCATTATTTCTATTTTTGGTGTTTAATTGGGAGGGAAGTAAAAGTTATTGTTCTGGACTTTTTAGTTTTATGCTCAATTCATTAATCTGCTCTTTCTCTCTTTGATTGATATAACCACTTAAAGATATATTTTCCCCTAGGTATTGCTTTGGCTACAAGCTGCACATTTTGTTACACTGTTTCATGAGGTAATTAGTTTTAATGAAATTTTTTTCCTATGATTTGTTCTTAGATCCACTCATTATTTAAAAATTTTAATTTTTTTCATAACATGGAAAATTTGTCATGTGCAAATGAGAAAATGGCATATTTTTCTATTCTCATTCAATATTCTTCAGAGGTTTATCCTATTTACATTTTCTAAAATTTTATTCATCTACTTCTCTTCTTTCTTTTTTATTTTGGGCTTAGATTTATCTAAGTCTGAGAAAGGTAAAGTAAGGCCCTCCATTAGTCTAGTTTTACACTCTATGTTCTCTTACAGTTTAACTTTTCTTTAAAGAATCTTTAAAGAAAAAAGATTGCTCTGTCATTTGGAGCTTGTATGTTCAGTATTAATATAATTTCATTGTCTATGGCACCTGAGACAGGATGACTCAGCTTCCTGAGTTCAAATATAACCTTAGATACTTACTATTATAAACCACTGAACCTGTTTGCCTCAGTTTCCTTATCTTTAAAATGAAGTGGGGAAGGAAATGGCAAAGTACTCCAGTATCTTTACCAAGAAAACCCTAAATGGTGTCACAAAAAGATTTGGACACAATTGAAAATGAGTAAACAACAACAATATGGCACCACTTAGTAAAATATTTCCTTAATTATCTTTTAGTTAGATCTATTTTTGCTTTTGCTTTATCTAAGATGTTGATTCCTCTCTACTTGCCTCCCCCCCCCCTTTTTAAATTTTAGTTAAAACATAACAGATTCTGCTTCTAGACCCTTACTTTTTAATTCTAATGTTTTAGTGTTTCAAGTGTTAATGTATTGGATTCTGGTTTCTAATCTATTCTGCCATTATCTTTTGTTTTATAAGTGAGTCTATTCTATTCATATTCACAATTATGGTTGTTATTTGTGCTATTTTACTCTCTTATCTTCACCCTTTTTTAACCTTGTCTCTCTTCCCAAGTCAGTTTTGCTCCAGACCACTGGGTGCTTTAATCTATTCTCCCTGTCATCCCCTCTCCCTTTCTCCTAGACCTTTTCCTCCTACTTAGCTATGGTGAAATGAATTTCTATACCCAAGTGTGTTTTGCATACTTTTCTTTCTTTGAACAAGTTCAGATGAGAGAAATTCAAACACTGCTAGCTTCTCCTCTACTCCCCCTTATAAGTTCAGAATCTAATAGGGGAAGAAAAAAAATATAAAAAGAAGCTGAAAAGCAAGAGGGCAGTGATAAAGTAGAATGAAGTCCACAAAAGTGGAGCTATTTGGGAAAAGAACTGGCTGCCTTGGGGACCCTCCTTAAATGAAGAATCTGGAAGGAGGCCTCTTCTCTCCAATCTCTGTAATAAGAAGGAAAAGCTCCAGAGAACAGGGACACTGAGAAAAAACAATCTTAAAGGCTTTTTATTTTCCACTGCTATTGAAGAAGTTATTCAACATTATTAAGAATCAAACAACTCTTTAAAATTATTGAATGATTATAGGTACATGCTTTTTCTCATATTTAAAGAATGTTTAAGGATAATATGAAGTTCCTCTTTTATACTACGCACTAAAAACTTCCCAGCAGCAAGTCCTAATATCAGTACTTTAAATACAGGAAGGTATTTTTAAACCAGAAAAGAGAAAGACAGCAACTATAACCATCCACTAAGAAATGGCCTATAGTTCAGAGGATTTAGATGATTCAATTATATAAATGTCCTCTTTCAACATAAAGTAAAGCATGCCTATTTGACTTCATATAATCCTCTCTTCCCATATGGTGAATCAATTATCACCTCTTTACAGAAGATGAACCCAAGAGGACAATTAGAACTAATTACTAATACTCAAAAGAATTCCCTTGAAGCTAGTTTTATCCAATAAAATATCTCTTTAAAATAAAAATAAAACACATGCCACTAGAGTACTATAATTGAAAAGGGAAATCAATTCAAAACTGCACTCTGTTTAAGTTTAGAGACTGGAGCCCATCCAAGAAATATTGTACTTGTGGATTTATAGTGCAAAATAATTAAGAGGACTCAGTGCCTGGTGTATGATTTCTACTGTCTTCACAAACATAGAATGAAAAAGACTGATTAAGAATTTTTAAAAGGCATGACTACCACTTGCTGAAATTTGATAAGGACAAGAAAATCAAATACCTAGAAAATGCTTTGTCTTTTCTCATTTGCCATACTAAGAGATATGAAATATATTAGATCCTTAATAAATGTTTGTTGACTAGATGTTATCCTGAAGCTTTTAAAATGTCATTATAAATCATAACTTTATAAAGACTTGAAAAATATCTGACTTATTTTTAATTAAAAAGTAAATTACACTCCCAAAATTTTAAACTCTCTACCCTATGTGTTTAACTCTTTGGAATTGTATCTTATCTCTTTTGAAATCATTTAGTAGGTAACTAAAATAATTTTTTTTTTTTAAAGGAAGCTAGGTTGGGGAAGCTTGGTTCTGGAGCCAAGAAGACTCATCTTCCTGAGTTCAATCTGGCCTCAGATACTTACTAGCTGTGTGACCCTAGGTAAGTCACTTGACCCTGTTTGCTTCAGTTTCCTCATCTATAAAATGGGCTGGAGGAGGTAATGACAAAGCACTCCAATATCTTTGCCAAGAATATTCACAAAGAGTCAGTCACGACAGAAAATGACTGAACGTCAACAATTGAAATTTATGAATATATGAAGATTCTAACTAAGGGAAGAGTTGTGGCTACCAAAATAAAAATAATTTCATTACTGGAAATCACTGAAGATCACTACATAATTGATGTTTGATTTTTTTAAAATAAAGGTTCACATGGACAAAAGTAAGGTGGCCAAAAATGTACAATTTATATGAAAGAAAAAAAAATGATCAGAAATAAAATTAGGACAAAGGCAAATAAGTATTCATATATTTTCTTTCAATAAATAACTTTAAAGTCATTAATTTATTTAACAATAGTAACCAGAGGACTCCAGCTGCACTCCAGGAGGAATAAAAAGAATCATAGATTCAAGTTTGCGAGTGACTTTAGATGTCATTTGAATCAAAACTCCTAATAACATTCATGACAGATGCATATGAAACTTCCATTTCAAGATTTCCAATGATATGAAGCTTACTACATCCCAAATTACCTTGTGTTATTTTTGGCCAGTTTCCATCATTTGGAAATTTCTCTTTAAATGAAGATGAAATCTTTTCCCACAAATTATTTCAACCTGCTTTCAGTTTTGTTCTAAAACAATTTTCTTTCTTATTATAGATCTGAAAGGAGTTTATAATCTGGTAAAAACTATATAATATGTATATAAATAATAATACAAATTAGTATTTTATAATTATACATATCTATAATGCTTTGAATTTGGTAATGAAGAAAGATCATGTATGACTGAGGAGATCAAGGAGGGGTGTCATGAATGAATGCTCTGAGTTACTAGTCTTAGGAAGTATAGGAACTATATTGTATCCAAAGGGTCTGTAAATTTTTTTTCATTATCTTGATAATTATATTCCAATATAATTGATTTCCTTTGCGGTGTTATTTTATTTTATGCATTTAAAAATTGTTCTGAGAAAGAGTTCATAGCTTTAACAGGTTACCAAATGGTTCTACAACACACACCCACATAAAAGGGCTAACAACACCTACACTAAAATAATAAGTAAATGTCTGCCCCATTATCACAATAATCTAAGCTGGAATCACACCCATCAATTCTCAAAAAATAAGCATAAGGAATCAAATAAGTACTTAGAGGGTTTTTCTTGAAAGAAATTGGAAACTATGACCCAAAAGGTGACACAGTCATTTTCTTTAAACCTCTTCACAATTTCTTCCCTGATTCCCTCAAATCAATCACATGCCACATGTAAAATCATTGCAACTACTTTCACAGAAGATAAAATTCCCCAAAAAGTAAAAAACCGTTATGACTAGCCCCCAAACCTGTTTTTTCGAGTGCTCACTCAGCGATCCCAGGCGCGCCAGAACACTAACAGTAAAGCGCCCCTGCAGGCTGAGTCTCCATGCTTCTGTAGCTGACTGTGCCCTCCTCCTGCTCTACCCCAGAAGAGGCATCTCATGTAGAGTCTCCTGTAGAGCCTTATGAACGGAAAAGGCAGGGGAGAGAACGAGTGTGGATGGCTGCATAAAAAACCCAGGTGGGATAGCGCCTCTCCCTCAGAGGCAGAGACTCAGATGGACACACGTCATCTCTCCTTCAAGGGGCTATGGCGATCTCATGGCAAAGTCTCAGAAACTGCTGAGTAGAGAAGAAAGTAGAAAGATTGAAATAGCAAAGATATCAAAAGAAAAAAGCATCAAGCCTAGTAGTACTGAAATCTGACGAAGCAAAAGATTCTAAAACCAGAAGAATAACAAATAATTCAAAGTTTTCTTTTAAAAGGTTCTAGTAGGGAGAAAAAGTGAACCAATGGTGCTTGGTGAAAATAAGAGAGCATAGAACAAGAATATATGCAGAAAGCATATATAAACCACATTCTTTAAGGACAATAACTACAAAAAAATGTAATCAATAAAGGGACAAATAAAAAAGGTATGTTAAGTCGAATCTTAATGACATTCTTTATAATGAATAGATCAAAGAATAAAGCATAGAAACTGGAAGAGTTGTATGGAAGAGAACAAAGCTAACATACCAAAATTTCTGGAATACTACCAAAAGCAGTCCTCAGAGAAAAACGTATTCTTTAGAATTTATTATATGCATTAATAAAAGAGAAAAAGATAAACAAAATATATATCTAAAAATTGTAACTCTATGAAAACAAGTCTAAAATAGTACTAAATTAGGAAATATTGAAAATCAGAGCAGAAATAGGTGAAAGAAAAACAAAAAAATAGTACTGAAAAACAACTAAAACTTAATTCTTTAAAAAGACTAGTGAAATCAAGGAGAAATCACAACAAAGAAGTAATAAAAAATTTGTCAGAACCTACTACATAGTTATATGTATAGATATGTTTAATATACAGTATATACCTAAATACATACATGTATGTGTATTTGCATACGTGTGTATGTACAGCACAAAACTGTCTATTCCAAATAAGCAGGAAACTAATTACAAAAATATAAATAAGTCAAATCAAAATAAACATCTGAATCCAATTTTAGAAAAGCAAAGTGAAAAAGTTATAAAGAAATTACTAAAAACAAACAAACCAAAAAAAAAAAAAAAAAAAAAAAACCTCTGGCCCAAATGACAGGAGTTATATAAAAATTTTAAAGACCAATTAATATCTACACTACATGCATTATTCCAGAAGAAGTAGGAAATAAAACACTATCAAATTCCTTGAGGCAAATAAGCAGCTCAAAATGGATTTGTAACCTTAAAATTAGAAATCAGACTATACAAAAACTTGGAAGAGACCGCATAAATTTAACATATATTGTATTACTTGGATAGAAGGGAAGGAAGGAAGGAAGGAAGGGTACACCAGATATTGGATTGTTTGCTATCTAGGGGAAGAGAGGGAGAAAAATTTGGAACACAAAGTTTGCAAGAAGGAATGCTGAAAACTATTTTTACAAGTATTTTGAAAATAAAAAATTATTTTAAAAAGTAATTGAAAAATGTTTAACACAATAAAAGGTAAATGCATTAACCAGATGAAGATAAAATTAAAGCAAGTATTAAGAGCTATTTTGTTCAAGTATATGCAAAAATTTACAAAACATAAGTTTCCCAGGTTTATAGAAGAATAAATATTAAAAGTAAATAAATCTATTTCAGGAAAATAAAACAATTGAACATACCATAGCTCCTCAAGACAAGAACCCCAGGAGGAGATGGACTTATAAACAAATTCTCCCAAACATTTAAAGGGCAATTAACTCAAAAATTATATTAAATATTTGAAAAAAATAGCTAAAGACTTTAGATTAATTTATAACTCTGAAAAGACTTAAATGAACTACTGTTGAGTGAAGTAAGCAGAACCAAGAGAACATTGTACACAGTAACAAGATTATGTGATGATTATTTGTGATGAATTTGGCTTTTCTCAACAACATGGTAATTCAAGGCAATTTCTTTCTTTTTTTTATTAAAGGTTTTTATTTTTCAAAACATGGATAATTCTGCAACATTAGCCCTTGCAAAACCTTGTGTTTCTGTTTCGCCCCCCTTCTCCTAACTCCCTTCCCTAGATGGCAAGTAATCCGATATATATTAAACATGGAAGAAATATATATATTAAATCCAATACATGCATACATATTTATATAATTATCTTGCTGTACAAGAAAAATAAAATCAAACCAGAAAAAAAGTGATGAAAAAAATAGAATGCAAGCAAAAACAACAAAAAGAGTGAGAATTCTATATTGTAAACCACAGTCAGTTTCCACAGTCCTCTCTCCAGGTGCAGAGGGCTTTCTTCATCACAAGACCAATAGAAATGGTCTGAATCATATCATTGTTGAAAAGAGCCACATCCATCAGAATTGAACATCGTATAGTCTTCTTGTTGTCGTGTATAATAATCTCACTGTTCTGCTCATTTCACTCAGCATCAGTTCATGTAAGTCTCTCCAAGCCTCTCTGAAATTATCCTGCTGGTCGTTTCTTATAGAACAATAATATTACCTAATATTCATATATCATAACTTATTCAGTCATTCTCCAATTGATGGGCATCCACTCAGTTTCCAGTTTCTTGCCACTACAAAAAGAGCTGCCACAAACATTTTTGCACACATGGGTCCCTTTCCCTCCTTTAAGATCTTTTTGGAATATAATCCCAGTAGAAACACTGCTGGATCAAAGGGTATGCAGTTTGATAACTCTTTGGGTATAGTTCTAAATTACTCTCCAGAATAGTTGGCTCTTTTCACAGTTCCACCAACAATGTATCAGTGTCCCAGTTTTCCCACATCCCCTCCAACATTTGTCATTATCTTTTCCTGTCATCTTAGCCAATCTGACAGGTGTGCAGTGGTATCTCAGAGCTCATAATTTAATTCAAGGCAGTTTCAATGGACTTGGGATGGAAAATGCCATCCACATCCAGAGGAAAAACTATGGACAATGAATATGGATTGAAGCTTATAATTTTCATCTTGTTTTTTTTCCCCCTTCCCCATGGCTTTTTTCTTTTTGTTCTGATTTTTCTTGTACAGAAATATAAATATATTTTTAAAAACTGCACATATTGCTTGCTGTCTTAGGGAGGGGGGAGGTAAATAAAGGGAGAAAAATTTGGAACACAAGTGTCTTACCAAAAATGAATGTTGAAAAATATTTTTATATGTATTTGGAAAAATAAAATACTTAAAAAAAAAAAACGGTCCTGAGTAATTGATGCCTTCAATCCCTAGCTCCTTCTTCCTTTTGACCTCTCTTTTATCTTTTGATTTCTTTCGTTAGAATGGAAGCTCCCTGAAGGCAAGATGTTAGATCATCTAATTATATCTCATCAGGAATGCCCAAACATCTCTAAAAATTGTGTAACAATTCAGCCATTCTTTAAAGACACTCAATAATTAGGAGCTCAGTATTCCTAGAGCAGCATATTCCACCTTTTTAGGAAATTTTGAGACTTTTGTCATCAAAAAAATGACATAATATTAACATAAATTAAGAGAGGCCTCGTGTTCATGATTAGAGAGATAATACCGTGTTTCCCCGATAATAAGACCTATCCCGAAAATAAGCCCTCCCCTTACTGTGTAAGATTCCTCTAAAATAAGCCCTCCCCCGAAAATAAGCCCTATTGAGATTGCTACTGTAGTGAAGGTGATCCCCTGCACTACACGCTACATAACGGTACCCTCTGTATGAACCGTTCCTCCCCCTCCCCCGAGTGAAACGCACGCTGAGCTCCAAGCTGCATCCAATCAGAGCTGCAGCAGTGAGCGCGTCATCCTGTTCTTCCCCAGTGATTTGCTTGCTGGTGTCATTGAGAGCAGTGCCGCGGAGGAGAGCTGAGGCAGGACAACATAAAAACCCGGTATGTAAGCGGGAGTGAGGGGGCGTGATGGAAGATAAAAGGGGCATGATGGAGGATAAAAGAAGAACTCACGGGGCATGATGGAGGATAAAAGAAGAACTCAGGGGGCATCATGGAGGATAGAAGGAGCACTCAGGGAGCATGATGGGGTTAAAACATTATTGAGGGGCATGATGGAATGAAAAGAAGGACTGACGGTCATAATTTTATTATTCTGTCTGCACGGGTCACCTGTGTTTTGGCAATTCGTTTGGATGGAAAGAAAGCCACACCTCTAATCGTCAGTAAGAGTAAGAAAGATAAGATTGACCGTGTATCAGGCATTTACATTCTTGAAACCGAAAAAGCCTGGTGTACACAAGCCGTTATAAGAAAGTGGGTTGATTTAATGCTGCCACTTGTTATGCGAGGTAACCAAAGAGGTCTGATAATCTGGGATTCAGCCAGCACTCACCTGCTAAAGAAATGAAGAACTTCCTTGCAGAGAGAAGAATAGATCAAGTAATGATTCCTGCAGGAATGATTGCCTATCTCCAGACCCTTGATATTGCAATAAACAAGCCATTCAAGGACCATTTGAACATGGAAGTCAATGACTACATTGAAAATAGAATGGAAAGAAATCAGCGTGGAATCTTTGTGAAGCCCTGTCTGCAAGAAGTCGTGACTTGTGAAGAAGTCATGGGATAAAATTACTGGCAGCTGTGTCGCCAAGGCACTACGAGCAGGTTATCTGGACAAGGCATGTTCATTTAAAGAGAGCTATATTGCTGGACATGACAGATTGGGTCCACTTCTTCTGAAGGAAATAGAGGCACAAGACATCCAGGACGGAATTCAGGGTATGGACACTTATGACGATGTTGTTGAAGAAGATGACACGATCATTATTGAATAAAGGTACTTTTTTTTGTTCACATTTACCTGTTTATTAAAATTGCTGTCAATGTTCATTAAAATAAGCCCTTCCCTGAAAATAAGCCCTCTGCTATTTTTCTGTCCAAAAAAAATTAATAATAATAATAATAAGACAGTGTCTTATTATCGGGGAAACACGGTAGTTCTAACATCCTTTGTCTTAGACCACATCAGTTCTGGGCATCACATTTTGGAAAGGCCTAAATTGGAGAGAATTCCAGAGACAACTAGGATGATGAAAGATCTTTTCCTATTAGGATCCATGGGTGACATTTATCCTAGAGAAGACTTTGGGAATTAAGAGGGGAGACACAACATGAGACTGAACTTTCCTGCTTGCTGTTGGAAGTGGTTTTTCAGTCATATCCAAATCTTCATGGCCCCTATTTGGATTTTTCTTAGCAAAGACACTGGAGTGGTTTGCCATTTCCTTCTCCAAATCATTTTACAGATGATGATATTGAGGCAAACAGGGTTAAGTGACTTGCTTGCCCAGAGTCACACAGCCAGTATAAGTGTCTAAAGCCAGATTTCAACTTCTTGATTCCAGGCCTGGAACTCTAGCTGCCCTGGTGTTGTACCTCCTGTGGTGCTTAATGCTTGTTGAATGGAACTGAATTTCACATTACAATCCTTCAAAAAGCTATCATTTTTTCCTCTCATAGTCTCCTTCCTTCCCAAATCTTTATTTCTCTAGGACAAATAGCATCAGTCCCTTCTGCAAATCATCTTATACCATGATTTCCAGCCCTAATACCATTCTGGTTAGTTTTCTCTTCCTAAAACTGAGAATTCTCTAGATATGATCTAACCAATGCAGAATACAGTGGAACCATCATTTTCACTCAAGATAATACTCCTATATTCATGTAAGTTAAAGTCATGATGGTATTTTTGCCAACTCAATTGAACTGTGGTCTCCCATAAAGCTTTTGGTCTTCTACAACTCCCAGGTCTTTTTCACTCAAAGAATTATCTAATCATGTCTTGTCCTTCTCAGCCTTATATTACTGATTATTTTATCCCAAGTATAAAAACTTGTATTTATTCTCAGTTGAATGTAAGCTTAGCAAAGATCAAAGTGTTGAAATATGAATATTTTAAGCTCCTGAAGTGAAAGGACTGTTGAATTACATGCCTTCAAATCTCCAAAGGCTGGAACACAGTAGGTACTAAATAATTTAAACTTTTTAACAGAACTATACCTAGTAATTTCATCTAATTAGATTAACTTCACAATTATTATTATTTGTTAAAACTATAGTTGACCAATAATCCTTTGTCCATAGTCAAATGTTTTCTCTATGAATTTAATGACATTATTTAGGGGATGGAACTATGTAATCTCTATGGTCCTTTCTACCTCACATCATAGAAACTGCTTCAGCTTTGATACTCAAAACCTCCTCTGATTGACACCTCCCTTTGATTGGAAGGCTATAGAAGAGAGTAAAAAACTTCTCCCAAAACTTTCCTTTATGCAAGACTCAGAATTTCCAGTCAGGTTTTCATTTGCTACCAGGTATTACACTTGTTTTCAAGTGTGTGAATATTATGCTCCCAAGCCTGGTACTAGCTAGCATCATCTATCCCTGTGAGTTTACTTTTGTGCACTGCTTTCCCCCATTAAACTATAAGTTTTCCAAAGGCAGGAACTATCTGTTTTTCTTATTTATATCCTCAATGCTTAGCACAGAACCAGGCACATAATAACATCTTAATAAGTATTTGCTAAGTCTTTACTGGGTCTGATTCCCAAAATCAGAAAGATCCACCACATGTACAAAAATGTTTGTAGCACCCATTTTTGTAGTGGCAAGGACCTGGGAATTGAATGGCTGCCCATTCGTTAGAGAATGGCTGAATAAGTTATAGTATATGCATATTATGGAATATATGCAAGATGATTTTCAGAAAAGACTCACATGAATTGATGCTGAGTGAAGTGAGCAGAAGCAAGAAAAATAGTGACAACAAGATTATGTGATCAATTGTGATGGATGTGGTTCTTTTCAACAATGAGGTAATTCAAGGCAATTCCAATAGATTTGTGATAGAAAATGCCATCTAGATCCAGAGAGAACTATGGAGACTGAATGTGGCTCAAAGCATAGTATTTTCACCTTTTATTGCTGCTGTTGTTTGCTTGCTTGTTTTTTTTCCCTTCATTTTTGATCTAATTTTTCTTGTGTAGCATGTTGAATATGGAAATATATTAGAAGAACTGCACATTTAACCTATCTTGGATTGTTTGCTCTTCTAGGGAAGGATTAGAGGGAAGAGAGAGAGAAAAATATGGAACAAAAGGTTTTGCAAACATAAATGTTAAAAATCATCCATGTATATATTTAGAAAAATAAAATACTATAATAAAAATATTCACTATTAGTTAACTATATGAATATATCTATATGAGTGACAAGCAACAAAACGTGGGCAAACTTGATTTAAAAAATTCTTCCTAAGGGTTTGAGTAAAGATTTTCTTCTCTTTATATCTTAAATAGCTTTGTAGTATAACGGAACACTATTCATTATTGTTACTTCTGGAATGGTTACGTTTTACTATCATCTTCAACCATTAGGTATAGGTGGCAAAGTAGATAGGGCCCTGTTCTTGAAGTCAAGAAGATATGAGTTCAAGTCTAGCCTCAGACACTCACTTATTCTGAGCAAGTCATCAATTAACCTGTCTGCCTTTAAGATTCCTAATATGTCAAATGGGGAAAATAAAAGCAACAATATCCCAGCACTATTCTGGGAATACAATGAAATAGCAATTTGCTTATTAGCACAGTAATGGGACACAGATGCTTGATAAATGCTTATTAAAATATATATACCTTCCTTAAGAGGTAGCTAGGTGGTGCAGTGGATAGAGTACCAGTTCTAGAGTCAGGAGGACTTCAAATCTGGTCTCAGACACTTAACACTTATTAACTATGTGACCCTGGGTAAGTCACTTAATCCCAATTGCCTCATGAAAAAACAACAAAACAAACCAAAAACAAATATATGTACACTGGAAAATTATTTTAAAGTAAAAAGCATTTTATTAAAATTCTTTAAATCTTAGTTTTCCTTCCAAGTGAAGAAAAGGAACAAACATGAAATTATAGTGAGCACGCATCAAGATAAACTGAAAATAAAGTTTTGCCCCAGTGTGACTCAACAGACATGACAATACTAATTAATAAATTAACTTTTTCAGGGAACTAGACAGTACAAATGGAAAAAGGTTATCCCCAAAACAAATGAAGAAGAAAATCTACCTAAATATTCTTTCCCAATGCACCCTTCCTTACCTGACAGTTAATGTCAGCTGTATACTGAAGCAGGACTGTTACTAGGTCCTTATGTCCTCGGTCACAAGCCCAATGGAGTAGAGCCCTGCCCTAAAAATCAGAAGGAAAAAATATCTGAGCATAATTGGCAAAGTAAATTTAAAAGAACCAGCTTGTCATGGTCCTCCAAAATGTAGGCTATTTATACTATACCAAACAACAGGCAAAAAAATCAAATTTTCTTCATACTTAACAAATGTTTTGCAATTTATTCAATAAACAACATTGTATTAAGTGTTTACTATGTGCTAGGCACTATGATAAAGGCAAAAACAGACCTTCCCTTCAAGGAACTTAAATTCTACATGTAAGACAACATAAATACTACACACAGACCAACACAACAGCTACACAGATACACACACACACACACACACAGTAGACGGGCAGTAATCTCAGAGGGGACACTAGCAATTGGGGCAACTAAAAAGGGCCTCCTGCACAAAATGAGACTTGAGCTGAATCTCAAAGGAAGGGAAATGACAAGAATGTGGCAAAAGGTCAGAGTAAGCTATGTAAGAGGATAGCCAGCATCGAAGGTAACAGCAAGGAAGCCCGTAGCTGGGTCATCACGTATGCACAGAAGGTGGAGAGGGACTGTCCTGAGATCAGTCTGGGTCATTGCCTTTCTTGTACCCACTTAGAAAGGTTTAAGAACTATAATGGTACAAACACGCACACACACAGTAGACGGGCAGTAATCTCAGAGGGGACAGTTAGTTGAATGGGGGGGGGGGAAGTTTTTTAATCAAATTTCTCTCATAAAAGTTTAAGCAATCAAGACACAAAAAATTAATAGCTATATGGTACACTAAAAACCATTTCTAAAAAACTAATTACTCAAAGGCTAGGAACAAACTATTCTCAAAAGAAGAATTGTGAAGAATTCACAAACACATGAAAGAATGCTCTAAAGCACTGGTAATAAGAGAAATTTAGATAAAAACAAATTTGAGATTTTATCTGACACTTTGTAAACAGGCAAAAAATGACAACAACTGGGCACATTCAATTTTGGAAGGGTTGTGTAAAGACAAGCACACTAGTGCATTGTTGATAGATCTGTGTGTATATTAGTACAATCATTCTGGGAAACAACATAGACTTATGCAAATATCGTGGCTAGAATGTCAATACACTGACCCAGAGATTACATTATTAGGTTTTTATTCCAAGAAAATCGTTGATAAAAAATAAAATTTATATTTATATTTATCTATAGCAGCACCTGCTGTGATACCAATTCATTTATACTGATATAAATTGTGGCACATGAATACAGTGGAATATTACTAGGCTATAATATATTAAGAAATTTACGAAAAACAGAAATGCAAGGAGAGATCTATAATGAACTAAAACAAGGTAGAGTAAGCAGAACCAAGAAAATGTACAATGATACAATGATTACCTAGGTATAGCTAGGTACCAAAGTGGACAGAACATTGAACTTGGAGCAGGAAAAACCTGAATTCAAACTCTGCTTCAGACACTGACTAGCCCACATGATCCTAGGGAACATATTTATTAACAACTCAGCCTCAGTTTCCTCATCTGTAAAATAAAAATGCCTCTTGGGGTATTTGTGAGAATAAAATGAGACATTTACAAAAGTATTTTATAAACCTTAAAGATCTACATAAATGCTAGCTTTTATTATTAATAAAATGTGCAAAATTCTAGGAAAAGTCACCGATGTGCAATTAGTTGAAACTGGGTACAGGGTTGGCTCTGGGTGTTGAGAAATCTTGAAATAAAATTCTGCTTTTCTTATTAGTTGTATGATTGTGGACAAGTCACTTAACCTCTTTCAGTCTCTCTCAGGATTGATGTGTGGATCAAATGAGGTATTTTAAATTTTAAAGTGCTCTAAAATCCTTTTAAGTACTACATAAATCTAAGCAATTATTGTTAATGTTACTAACACAACAATGTAAATGGGAGAAAAGGCCATGAAAAAAATAATAAAAAGATAATGCATGAAAATCATAAAGAACAAGCATGGCTCAAAGGAAAAGATGGGAAAAGTCACTTTCATCCCAATCTTTTGCCAAAGTAAGAATTCCACAAGTATAGTGTGTTGAACATATTTTCAGGTTTTTTTAATGTATTATTCAGTTATGCTAATTTTTTCCCCTCTCTTTTCCTCTTGGAATACTGTATTATATGGGATGCTTCCTGGAAAGGGAAAAGGAAAGAATACACCATTTAATGTTTGATTTCTTATTTTAACTTTATATACTTTGAAATGAAACACCACAAAATCCAAAATGGCAAGGAAATAAATTGCCAGATGTGGACAAACCTTATGCATATATGCATATTTCTAGGTATTGAATAGGGCTTTACTCACAATTCAATAAGATTAAATAGGCAAGACAAAGTGTACACAAAACTTCCAAAGAAACTTTGCTATTGTGATTGAGTACCAAAGAATATTTTATTTTATTTATATTTTTATGAATTCTGTTATAGTTAATTACTAACTCTAAAATCTTCCAAAGGAACAATTACATTCTTTAATGAGAAGTTCTAAAACATTTCTAATGAACTAAAGGGTATTTTATAAATTAAGTGTTTTACATCTCTTTAAGTGAAAAAAATCTGGTAAAATTCCAACACTAGACAGTGCTATATGGTCTCCATCACTTTCAGTTCCAATTTTCAAATATTTATTTGATAGCTGCTAAATTAAACTATTAACATTAAGTACAATAGATTTAATATGGTATATTACATCATGTATTAAGATACTTATCAGATCTATTATTTTAGTTAAGAAATCATAGCGATCTGTATTTTCACAAAAACAAATCAAAAACATATAGCATATTCCTAGGCTCATAATAAACATCTGCTCGGGTTTTTTGTTGTTAACTGTAAAATGTAAAAATATTAAGAGAAGAAATGTTAGCTCATAAATCTTTAGGAACTACTGTAAGGAAGTAGACAAGCAACTCATTTTACTATTAATTGGAGTTAGAAGTTAAATTTCCCATGTGCAGTGCCAAACATTTACTTTGGGGGAAACACCTATGACTGGACCTCACTAGTGTTTTTCATTTTGGATTTTTTTTCCCATAAGGGTGGCACATATATAATACTGTCTGAAGTATGATGATGTGCTCTCAGATATTTGCACTAAGCTTTTTAACACACGTTTTGACCCAGTATGTAATTAATTTTTGTAACACATTATTTTAATGGTACACTAATTAACCTTGAATGAGAATAAATTCTTGGACAATGACTTTCTGTAGGAGCTCTGGAAGATATCCACATTACCACTTTTTTTATACATAGTATTATACAAACCCCAAACCAAAGAAAAAACAAAAAAATTAGCAATATAATTTTGTTGTTTCATACATTTAGCAAACTAGATCACTTAAACAACCATATAAAGTTCCAATTGTTTTGTTGTAGAATTTTTCATCTTATTATAAAAATTGAATATCTATAGACTTCAGTGAACTGGTATTCAAAGCAATATTGGTGTTGAACATCACAAATTTGATTTTATTTTTCCACATATTTTAACCAAATGGATAAAATAGTAAATAGAGCTGCATATATTTATTTGAATAAGGATTTTCATGTAATTTTTGTGTATCAATGTAAACACAACAATCTTTAATTCTGAAATTGAAGAATGTTGCTATCTACAATCTAGACAATTTTGCTTTTTCTCTATTCCTTTTATTCATATATAATAAGTGTTTTAGGAATATAAGTGAAAAAAATCAAAGAACAGAAAGAAGAAAAGATAAAGGAACATCTTTAAAATCTCTAATGGATAATGAGCAGTCAAAGTGTAGCATTTTTGATGATCCAAAAGTACAGCAAAGTAAAATTAAAAGAATACTCATCTATTAACAAAAGCTGTTAGTTAATACTGACCTACCTTAGACAGATAAATGACTATAAAGTGCTTTGAAAGTTCAGGGAGCTAGCTACCCTGTTAAGTGGTATTACTTAGATGCTTTCTTGAAAATAAAAATTAGTCCTTTATATTTAAGGTGTTGCTCATAACAATCCTTTACCAATGAAGCCAATTGTGTGTGTGTGTGTGTGTGTATGTGTGTGTGTATAAAAGGTTTTAACTTTTTAAAAAGTGATTCAATTTGAAAAGTTACTCTTAATATTTCAGTTACTTGTCCCCAATCAAAAAGAAGTTATTCATTAAAATAACTCAATCTCAGAAAAAGAAAGAAAAATCTATAAATGAAATATTAAAAGTGGGAGCAGAAAAGTGAAGAAAATCTATAAATGAAGTACTAAAGGTGAGAGAAAAAAGGATAGGAGAAAAGGACCAGAAAGATTTGCTAGCAAACGCTATCAAATATTCAAAGGACAAAGAACAAATATTGTATAAATTATTTGCAAAAATAAAAACGGAAGGGATCCTACCAAATTCTTTCTTTGATATTTATTCTGAGTATTAATGTAAAAATTTTGAATAAAATATTAGCAGAAGCCTCAGAATATGTAAAAAAAAATATGCACTATAACCATATTAAATTTAAACTAGAAATACAGATTTGGTTCAAAGTTTCTGATAAAATACAATAATTTCTATTAATAATACTAAAAGCAAAGAAATAAACAGACTTCAGACTTTTCCTTAAACATACTAGGCAGTATCCATCTAAAACTAAAAGCTTCATTATATGTAAAGGGAATAAAATAAAGGCTTTTCTAATAAGAGCAGGAATAAAACCAACAATGTCCACTATTTGTTTATTATTTAATAATTCATAATAAGTCCTATTATTATTTAATATTGGTCTAAAATGCAAGTGCAATAATAAGGCAAGAAAAAAAGAATTTAAGGAATATACATGGAGAAAATGCAAACAAGATTATATCAAGATCATATAGGATGGTTCACTTAAAGAACCCTTGCAAGTCAACTAAAAATTTTAATTGAAACAATTAATAAATGCAGCAAGGTTGTAGTATATAAAATAAATGCATCAAATCTTCAGCAATTCTATCAATTACCAACAAAATCCATTAATAAAAGAAAGATTAATTACAGAATGTATAATATACATTCTTAGAAATATATAAAGATACAGACACACACAATATGAGCACAACTACAAAATGTTACTCAAAGAAATAAAGACAGATACAAACTACTGAGGAAATATTAATTGGTCATGGATAGGCATGCCATTCACTTATGAAAGGATTACTTTATTGAAAAAGAAAAATATTAATGAAATAAAAATATCAATTTGAATGGATATGATATAAAAAAAGGTAGGAAGAAGGCCTACCCATGTTAGATTTCAAATTAATGTACAATTCAATACCTTCAAAATGACTGAGTTCTGTTTAAAATATAGATAGGTCCATCAGTACAACAGATTACATACACACAACATATATATCAAAGCAAATAAACTTAAGTAGTCAAGTGTTTGAAAAGTCCAAAGATTCTACCTATTGCAATAAAGTACTCACTTATTCCAAAGCGAAAAACAAAATTCTATTAAGAAAAACAGAAAGCAGTCTGGCACAAATTAGGTTTAGAGTAACAATCTACACCATTTATCAAGATAAATACCAAATACATGGCTTAAATACACAAGAAGTGACATAAAACAAATCAGAAAAGGAAGAAATTTCCTTTCTGATCAGTATGAAAAAGACTTCATCAAACAAGACAAAAAGAAGATCAAAGATAAAATGGGCAATTTTGATTATATACAATAAAAATACTTTTGTGCAAATAAAATCAATAACACTAAAATTAGAAGGCAAATGGGGAAATTATTTGCATTATGATTTTCTTATAAAAGTCTAATTTTCAAGATAGTTAATGAACTAATTTACCACACACACACACACACACACACACACACACTTTTTAAAAAAATCACAACCATTTTCTAATAAATGTCCAAAGAATATGAAAGCCAGCTAAGGATTAAACTCAAACTATCAATATCCTTAGCAAGAAATGACTCACATGTTTAATAATTCTATCTCACTTCCATCAGACTGGCAAAGATGATCACCCCAAAATGATAAATACAGAAGAAATTGCAGGACAAATGACATATTGATGCACTGTTGGTGAAGTTATGAATTGGTCCAGCCATTCTGGAAAGGATTTAGAACTATGCACCAAAATTACTAAACTCACATACCCTTTGATCTTTTAAAACCACTAGTACTCCTATACTCCCCAAACAAGAAAAAGACCTGTGTACACAAAGATATTTGTAACAACTTTTTGTAGGGAGAGGGAATGGAAAGGGAAAGGGAAAGAGAAGGGAAGGGAAGGGAAAGGAAAAGGAAGGGAAAAGGAAAAGGGAAAAGGGAAGGGAAAGGGAAAAGGAAAGGGAAGGGAAAGAAAACTAAGATGTATTCATCATTTGGGTAATAACTAAGTAAATAAAAGCTATATAAATGTAATATTATTGTGCCACAAAAAAAATGTGTACACACACACACACACACACACACACACACACACACACACACGTATAAAAGAAATAAAGAGATGGTTTCAGAGAAACCTAAGACCTACATGAACTTATGGAGAGTGAAGTGAGAAGAACCAGAAAAACATTTATCCAACAATAGGAATATCATAAAGGTATTCCTATTGCTACCCTACAAAAAATTGAAAAATGTTAACTTTAATTTTCTTGAATGTAGCAATCAGCTGCAATTCCAGAGAGCCAATGATGAATCATGCTACCTATACCTTCCGATAAAATGGTGATGGAACCATGGTACAGAATGAAACAAACATTTTAAGGCATGCTTCAACATGCAATTTGTTATAAGAGTTTTGTTTTTCTTCTCTTTTATTTGGGAAGAGAGATGGGTAGTAAAGAGAGGAAATAAATACCTTTTAATTGAAAACAAAATAAAAAGTTAAAAAATTATTCTATTAACAATGACTAGTAAAACTAAGAAAATTTATGTTGTTATATATATAAAGATTCCTGAATGAATCTACCCTTACATTTTAATATGGGAATAAATTTTAATTATATATTTAAAATTATCTTTAGTGTTCTTCTCAAAATACCTATACTTATAATTATTTTGTTTATTCTCTTCCCATTGCAATCCTAAAATCTTCAATAAAGAATGCAAATTTAATTTAACCAAGTATAAAATTTCCATTGTCATAAAACATGAGTTATTAGTATGCTATTATTTAACTGGTAAATGAAATATTATATGCATATATTAGCACTTTATATATAGGGCTAATAACAATAACTGGTATTTCTTTCACTTTGGGTTTGCAAAGACTTTACAAATAAGTCATGTGAACATCAAATAATTTTGAAACCTAAGATATATTATCACCTGCATTTTATATATGAGGAAAGTAATGACAGGAGGCAAGTAGCTGCCCAGGACTAGAAATTCATTAATGAACTCAGCCAAAAATAAAAGCTAGGTTTACGTGACTCCTAATCCAGTGATCTGTTGGATATACCTCAATGAATAATATAAGTCAACCTGACAAAGTAATGCATCTGAATTGCCTTCTGCAAAAATTCAGGTTCTAAAGTCATCACACTGAAACCTTATCTGGAATATAATTCCCTTCTTCAACCCCTGCTAATCATTAATGCTATTCCCATAACTGTTGAATAACTGGCCACCATAGACCAGTCCTTCATGATTACCTATTACTACTCCATTCAAAAAATATAGTATGTTTTCTGTAAGTTAATCTATGTCTTAAGCTTTTCATAGACAACTGGAACACTAAAAACAAGCATTTCAGCAAGAATTAGAAAGGTAATCCCATTGAAAATTGTACCTATATTTGTCATCAGTCACATGAAGAGAGCTTTAAGCAATCTACCAGATCTTCCACCAGGAAGAGATGGGTAATAAATCTTGACAAGGATTAAGACTGTGCATTTAAGAACTACTTACAAAAATTCTCTCATAAGCAATATTTACACCAATATTAGAAAAAGAGAAGAGAAATGAATAAGAGGTATTGAATCTATTCCATAATAAAACAAATATGGACAGGAAAAACACTATGTCCATTCTGTTATCTATTTAAGTAGCTGAACAGTTCAAAGGATTTATTACTTAAATACTATGGTTTTTATTTTTAAAACAGCACTGTTTGCATTTATGCAAATGGATAAAATTTGATCATTCATAATGTACCTCCCCATCCTTAGTGTGAATGAGCAAGGTTCTAATAAATTAATATTTTAATTAAGTACATTATACCACAGCATTGTATATATTGCTGTATAGAAATTATTTAAGAGGGCACATTTTTCTTTCTTTCTCATATCTTGAATAAGAGCATAAATTTAGTCTGTGCAGACTGACCCTGCCTCTTAAATCTTCTGTGTTTCACTTGGGTTACTGTTGCCAGTTTGGCCACTTTTTGTAGTAGTTTCTCAAGCCAAAAGCATATAAATATTATTCTGACATGAGTCATATATTTATTTAAAAACAAAGCAAGAAGAAAGGGGAAGGGAAATAGTGAGAAAAGGTAGACTCCTTATAAGTATTTTAAAGAATCAATAAACACATAGAAAAAAATTGATAACTATTATGCTATCACAAAAAAGAGAGAAAATATACTGAGTTAAATGTCTCTATTGAAAAGGAGATTTCAAGTTGATTAGAGGCAATCTCATGGAGTTAGAAAAACAAAAGACTAGAAGTCAGGAGACCTGGATTTGAACCTACTCAATAACTACTTTTTAGAGAGGTTACATAATCTAAACCTCGGTTTCCTTATCTGTAAAATATGACAATATTAAAAAAATAGCAATATTATACTACTTACTTTTGAGGGATTATTGTGGGGAAAGCACAAATAAAACAAATAAGAATAACAAAAAACACTTTGTCTAGTGTACTCTCTATCTAGTAATGGAACAACTAACCCTAAAGGTTTTGTAAACCCTAAAAAAAAAAGATTTAAATGAAAGCTATTATTATTATTATTATTATTATTAAAATAATCATCTCAGTCATAAAGAATTTGGGGCGGGAGTATACCTGAATTAAAGAAGGTCCATTAGTAAAAAAAACACCTAACATGCATTTGAAGTCTCATTAAGAAAAATTACTTTCAAAACCATCAAAAGACACTTATAAAGAATCTTTATTCTCTTTCTCTCCACGTACACACCCACACCCCATATGTATGCATATGTGTATACATAAACAGAAAATTTTGTCTGGATCTGAAACTTTTCATTAGCAGACTTTTGGATGAAAAAACTCCCTCTACCAATGTAGATCAGCAACTCTTTTAGAGAATTACTAGGATTACTAAGTCAAAAGAATTACTAGGATTACTAAGTCAATTTATTAAGTGCTTATGCACTTAGCATGCTGACTAGCATGTAGTAGGAATTCAATAAATGTTTACTAATTATGTGTCAGGTACTGTGCTAAATACTAGGGATAATCTCTATTCTCAAGGAGCTTAGATACAGGATAAACTGGAGATAATCATAGAGGGAACATGTTAGCATTAAAGAGGAAAAGATTTCTAGCACAAGGTAGAATGTTAATTGAAACATGAAGAAAGCCAGGAAAACCAAGAGATAGTGATGAAGAGGAAGACAATTCCAAGTACAAGAACCACCAGTCAAAATGCTTAGTTTTAGGAAATGGATGTCTTCTGCAGCCAACAGCAGGAAGCTAAAGTAATTGGATCACAGAGTAAATAAAGGGAAGTTAGGTATAAGAAAACTGAAAGGTAGGAAGGGATCAGGTTGTAAAGGGCTTAAAAAACCAAATAGAGTATTTTATATTTGATCTTATAGGTAAGGGTGGAATTTACTAAATGGGGGAAAGCTATAAAGAGGGACACAAATGGTCATAACAGTACTCTAGAAAGGACATTGGCTAGTAAATGTAGAGAGATCTGTGGCAAGGAGACTAACTGAAGGGCTACTATAATAGTTCAGGCATGGATGAGGTGATGAGGGCTGGGGGGGTGAGGTGGGGGATGGGGGTTGAATGGAGAGGAGGTGGCGTACATAACAGAGATTGCCCAATCCTGTCCCATTGGCAGGACTTAGCAACTGATAGGATACAGGATATGAAAAAGAGAGTGGATAATTGAGGATAACCTGGGTTGGGAGCCTGGATAACTGACAAGATGGTGGTATTAATAGTAACAGAGAAGTTAGGAAGAAGGGTCAGTTTGGGGAGAAAAAGGAGCTCAATTTTAGGCAAATTGAGCTTAGATAACTACAGAACATCCCATTGTAGACATCCAACAAGCAGCTGGAGACGGGAGGCTGTAGATTAATTATTCATTGAACATTTATTAAGGACCTATCATTTGCCAAGCCCTGTGCTAAGAGCTGGGGATATATAAAAAAAAAGGCTAACAGTCCCTACCCTCAAGGACTTCATAATCTAATAAGAACAGATAAATAACAACAAATACTTACTAACAAGCTATAACAGAAGATAGGTAACAGAAGGATTGGGAAAGGGTCCTATAGAAGATTGGGGTCAGGAGAAAAAGAAGAGGAAGACAGAAAAAAAAAGGATTGGGTTGTAGAAACAATCCAACTACCATCTGCATAAAAAGACTAAATTAAACCCATAGGAAGAGATGGGTGCTTCAGAGGATAGTGTCTAGTACAGGGACTCCACCCCAGGGGTCCAAAAGGTAAAACCCATTTTCATAAGCTTCTTTCACTCTCATTCTCTTATAAGAATACAGAATCTTACAGTTTTGAGTTATAGAGTTTACTGAGTTTTACAGAGGCATTGGAACTTACATATTTCATGAATAAAAACTATCTCACACATTTACAGCATGTATGGGGAGAAGGAAAGCCAGATTTGCTTTAAAATGTCTTTGATGAAACAATAGAAATTATTAATTTTATTAAATCTCAACCCTTGAGTACATGTCTTTTTAATATTCCATGTGACGAGATGGAAAGTTGGTACAAGGCACTTCTCTGCATACAAAGTACACTGGTTCTCTCGAGGAGGAACATGTGTGCAACTGAGCTGTGAGCTGAAAGAACAGCTTTACCATAAACACCATATTTACATGAAAGAATGACTTGATAAACTATAGTTATTCATATTTGAGTATCTGACAGATATTTTCTCAAAAATAAATAACATGAACCTGTCACTTCAAGGAAAACAAATGATTTTTTTGTTTGCCAATGATAAAAAAAGCCCAACCTTTTGAAAAACAATTAGAATTCTGTTAGACTTGTATAGGCTCCCATGAACTTGACAGTTTAGTGATACTTAAATACTTTTCTGATGATTCTGATGGTAATATTATCAAATGTGGAAAATCTGATGGTCAAAAAACCCAGCTTAAGTGGCAGGAGAAATATTCCATGTTTATGGATCATTTGTGCCAATATATTCAAAATAACAATAGTATAAAAGCAGTTTACACTTTTAATGCTGCATCAAACTATCAAAAGGATACTTTACAGAACTCAGTAAGATAATAATATTTCATTTGGAGAAGCAAACAACCTAGAAGATCAAGAGAAGTAATGAAAATAGGTTAGGAATGAAGAGAAAGGAACACTATTAAATCTAATACTACTGTGCTATAAGAAATGACAAATACGACAAATACCAAGAATCTTGAAAAGATTTAAACTAAGCAGAATAAAGAAAACACACACACACACACACACACACAATAACTACAACAATGTAAGTGGAAAGAACCACAAAACAATCAAAAGTGAATGTTGTGACATGACAAAGAACAAACCACAAAGAAATGAGAAGAAATTTCTACCCAACTTTTCTGCAAGAGTAGAATATCCATGAGCCTTTCCTCTTTTCCTTTTTTTTTCCTTTAAAATATTATTTGTTCGGGGCAGCTAATTGGTGTAATGGATAGAGCACCAGCCCTGAAGCCAGGAGGACCCGAGTTCAAATCTGTCCTCAGACACTGAACACTTCCTAGTTGAGTGACTCTGGGCAAGTCACTTAACCCCAATTTACATCAGGGAAAAAAAAGTACCTATTATTTGCTAAATCAGATCACTTTCTCAGTGAAGGAAGCAAAGGCATATTGTGAGAAATTCTGGTGATGTAAAAAACAAAAGAGCGATAAAGAAAAATTTTAAAGGACAGAAAAGAAGTAGAGGCACTAATTATACATATCCTTTTCAAGAAACATAGCCACAACAGCCCTTTTTGTAGTGGCCAGAAACTGGAAACTGAGTGGGTGCCCCTCAATTGGAGAATGGCTGAATAAATTGTGGTATATGAATGTTATGGAATATTATTGTTCTGTAAGAAATGATCAGCAAGGTGATTTCAGAAAGACCTGGAGAGACTTACATGAACTGATGTTGAGTGAAATGAGTAGGATGAAGAGATCATTATATACTTCAACAACAATACTATATGATGATCAATTTTGATGGATGTGGCCCTCTTCAACAATGAGATGAAACAAATCAGTTCCCATTGAACAGTAATGAATTGAACCAACTACACCCAGCAAAAAGAACTCAGGGAAATGAATGTGAACCACTACATAGAATTAATTCCCAATCCCTCTATTTTTGTCCGCCTGCATTTTTGATTTCTTTCACAGATTAATGGTACACTATTTCAAGGTCCGATTATTTTTGTGCAGCAAAATAACTGTATGGACATGTATACTTATATTGTAAGTATATATACTTAAACATATTTAACATGTATTGGTCCACCTGGCCAATAAGATGGATGTATCAAGTGAGGTTTCTTTCTTTCTTTTTTTTTGAGAATGGGAAAGACACAAACATGTTTATAAGCATCAGCGAAACAGTCAGTAGATGAGATTGAAGAGTAATAATTAGTAAAATTGACAAAAGGAGCAATGTGCTGGAGAAGCCTAGCATTAGGTCACCTAGATGTCTAAAAGAGTTTGCTTTGACAAGAAGAAAGGTTACTTCTTCATGTGATACAGGTGTGAAAAAGGAGAGAATAAAAGAAGGCATCTTAGTTGATGTGAGACAACAAGGTGAGGAGAAGAGGGAACTCTTGACAAATGGTTCTAAGGAAATAAAAAGCAAGAGAATGAAAAGTTTAAGGAGGGATGAAAAAGTTCAGAAAATTTACTGGTCAAGTAGGAAAATCAATCAGTTGGGTCAAATGCAAAAGGATTTCCTTAACAGACTTTAGTTTATGTAACACAAATTTTTATTAACACAGTAAGCATAGTCACTCAGCAAGGAAACGGGGTAAAGGAAAAAAGGATTTGGGGGAATGAGAAGTTGAGGTATATTAAGAGAAGATTGGTCCCAGGCAAATATTTACTGTAATTCCTTTTGAGTGACAAAGAACTAGAAACTATCGATGAGGGAAAACTGGGACACTGATGCATTGTTAGTAGAGTTGTGAATGAATCCAACCATTCTGGAGAGCAATCTGGAATTATGCCCAAAAAGTTATAAAACTGTGTATAGCCTTTGATCCAGCAGTGCTACTACTGGGCTTATACCCCAAAGAAATACTAAAGAAGGGAAAGGGACCTGTATGTGCCAAAATGTTTGTGGCAGCCCTGTTTGTAGTGGCTAGAAACTGGAAATTGAATGGATGCCCATCAACTGGAGAATGGCTGGGTAAATTGTGGTAGATGAATGTTATAGAATATTATTGTTCTGTAAGAAATGACCAGCAGGATGAATATATAGAGACTTGGAGAGACTTACATGAACTGATGCTAAGTGAAATGAGCAGAACCAGGAGATCATTATACACTTTGACAACGATATTGTATGAGGATGTATTCTGATGGAAGTGGATTTCTTTGACAAAGAGAGCTAATTCAGTTTCAATTGATAAATGATGGACAGAAGCAGCTACACCCAAAGAAAGAACACTGGGAAACGAATGTGAACTATCTGCATCTTTGTTTTTCTTCCCGGGTTATTTTTACCTTCTGAATCCAATTCTCCCTGTGCAACAAGAGAACTGTTCGGTTCTGCACACATATATTGTATCGAGGATATACTGCAACATATCTGACATATATAGGATTGCTTGCCACCTAGGGGAGGGGGTGGAGGGAAGGAGGGGAAAAATTGGAACAGAAGCAAGTGCAAGGGATAATGTTGTAAAAAAAATTACCCTGGCATGGATTCTGTCAATATAAAGTTATTATTTAAAAAAAAAAAAAGAACTAGAAACTATCAATTGGAGTTTGGTTGAATAAGCTATGGTATATAAATGAGAAAGTACTACAAAAAAGGGGATAGAAAACTTGTATGAACTAATATAGACTGAAGTGAATAGAACCAAGATAATAACTTATTAAAAGTAATACTATTATAAAGACAAACTACTGTGAAATATTTAGGAAATCAGCTTGATAATTCCAAAGGACTCATGATATAAAACCAGTTCTTCATCTCCTGACAAAGGCGATAGATTCAAAGTACAGGCTGAGACACATCTTTATAGACACACCCAATTTGAGAATGTTTAATTTTGTTTTCTCTACTGTGATAGGGAAGGTGAGGGAGAGAGAGGACAATACTTTTTATTTTTAAGTTGTAACTGTTGGACACAATACTGTTTCTTCTTCATCCTTAAAAAGAGATTCTCAAGAACATACACTCATTGGTTGGATGGAAGAGAGAACAGCAGAAACCTGAATGCAGTTCAATCACAGCTCAGCAAATGCAGCAGCATCTCAACACTGGGGCTCAGCCCCAGCAGCCATCATCTCTATTAGCCTACAATGGCACAGAGGTAGGGCTCCTTTGAGATCACTGAAAGGATCTGGCTTTGTCCCACATCCTCTGTAGCAGATAAATATCACTCCATGATTTCTCTATTTCTAATTCTTGCTCTCTTTTCTATGGTCCTGTGCTTTATCACTAGGAGGCAGCGAGGCGGTGCAAAGGATACAACACTGGGCCTGAGATCAGGAAGACTCAAATTTAACCTTAGACACTCACTAGCTAGGTATCTCTGGGCAAATATTTAACCCTGTCTGCCTTAATCCTCTGGAGAAAGAAATGGCAAATCACTCGAGGGTCTTTGTCAAGAAAATTCCAAGGACAGTGGTCCCCAGGGTCACAAACAATCAGACACCACTGAATCACCACCACAATAGTCTGTCATTGCTTTCTGCGAGATACCTAAAGAAGGGCTATGATGAAGGAAGCAGAAAAGACATTTACACCTCCTTTCAAAGCATTATTTGTTTGTCCTTGGAGGGCAGCTGAGCCAAAGGGATGACAAACTTATGATTTAGATTTTCTTCATGACTCTTACAAGCTTAGGCTAAGCAGGAGGGAGAGATGAAGCAAGTCACTGAGGACACGCAGGTGCTGGCACCCTGAGGTAGCAGCAAAGCCCCTGTGGCTGAGAAAAGCTGAGCCTGCCGTGCCCAGCACCCTCTGGTCCCCACACCCCAGTCCACAAGCACAAATGACACAGAATTCCTACTCACCGTTTAGTCAAGAAATGCTTTGTTTACTGTTCAGAAATGAAAAGCATTTTTTTTAAAATTCCCCCCCCCACCCCCAGGGGGAAGATAGCAAGGTAAGACTCAGGCCTAGTGAGGTCACGGTCATGTGACTCCAAACAAGTCAGGGAAGCTCTTAGGGCCAAGGCAAAGTGCTGAGGGAATGGTAGAAGGGGCTGACTGACCTGGGACTCCTTTATACTAATAAAATAATAGGCCCATTTCAGAAATAAATAGTAACTTAAAATTTTTTAATAATTCTTCCCTTCAGAAGAGGGGAATATAGTGATAAGTAAAATAGTATATATGCTTGATATATATATATAAATATAATGCAAAAGAATAAAAATGAAGTCCTCATTTAAAAAAAGGTAAATGTTAAAAATTTGACGTTTAACCTTTAGGTTTTATACCTTTATTCCCCCCCCCAAAAAAAGATTTGTTTGCATGTTTAAATTATAAGCAAAATTTATAATAATTAAGATGAAAAGTCAAGATCATGGTTTGGTAATGCTGGCTAATAAGGTATTTGGTATAAGTACAACTTCTTAAACCATATTTGGTATAAGTACAACTTCTTAAACCACTTCATTTCTCTGCCATATTTTATATCTATAAATGTATGCCTAAGTTGATTAAATTACTATTTTATGAGTAATCTACTTTATTTACTCAAATTTGAAATATTTTTCTTACTACAATAGCAGTGAATTTTATGAAATGTGACTGAATAAAAGGGCCAAGTAGGGAAAAAGATAATCACATTTAAATAAAGTATAAAGGGAAAATATTTTATATGAATTATCTATACATAATACAAAATGTAAGAATGTCCTTATATGCAAATAAACGTGAATATGTGGCTAAATATATGTATAGCTATAGACAAATATAAATATTAGAAGGATATTTATTTCAATTACACTACTTCAAGCAAAGTTCATCAAAAAGAAAAAATGTAAAGATTCAGAATACAACTTGAAAAAATTGTTTTTAATCATTCTTCTTTAAGTGCACATGACAAATCTGAAGTAAAACAACAATTTATAGTTGTCCAATAAACAAATATTAAAATGGAGTCAAATGCAAATAAGAGAATATCATGCACATACCTTTTCAAAGATATTCTACTTCTAATATAATATTTTAATTCAAACACTAAATAGCTACATGGAACACTATATGCTATTTCAAAATAATCTTTGCTATATAAAAACATGTACATACAAGGATAACATAAACTGAGAACTCAGAAACTTAATTTTGGGACCATGGTCCTTTGGTCAAGAACCAAAGCTGACCAACTTTACAAAAAACTGATAGCTATAGCTTTAAAAAGCACAAAGCACTTCTTTTTAGGGGGTTATGTTTTGACCTTGATTTTAAGTTTTCCTATCCTCCATGTTCCTAGATTAATTCATATGAATTGCTGATTAATAATAAAATGTCTTGCCATCAGCATTCAAAACCCCACTCTGGGCTGTCATGGCTGAGAGGGCAGAAATCTGCTTAGAGCTATGAAAGAACCCAACTGAATTCGTGGCGTCTCAGTCTATGAATGTGTAAGCACTTCATCTGTTCAGAAAAACACAATGTTTTCAGAGATAAGAGTAAGGGTAAGGTTGGAGTGATGAAAAGGTAGTTCAATATATGATGGACTGAAAGAAAAAATATGATGGCAAAGTAAGTGAATGACAGAAGCATTTTTATTTTACCAATAAGCTGCTTCATTCAACATGAAGGACTCTTGTACTAAAATATATCCATTTCTTCATTGTCATTCTTGTCATATAAGTAGCTATGACCGTGTGATTCAATATGGTATAGGCGAAGAGGGCTTTTGGTAGTCACACATGATAGTTGCCAATCAAGGTAAAATACTGATAATTTCCAAATAAGTCATTATCTAATTTAATTTCATTAAAAGCTTGTAATTACCTCTGGGCTTTGAAAGAAAATGAAAATGCCTTGACAAATCAAAATCAGAAACCATATTACCCAACAAACAAAATTTTTTTTACTTTTGGTTTTGCAATGTATAATAATTTATTACTATGAGTAATGTTTCAGGTTTTTAAAGTTATTATATCTCACTGAAATTTTCACCAGTGAAAAATAGACAATGTTTAAGTATTTAATGGAAAACAATGTTACTAGACACACATTCCTCCATGACTTAAAATATAGGTTTATGCACACTTCTGACCTCTAGTTATTTAATATCTGTGGTCCTCAATTTCCTCATTTGTAAAATAAAGGAGTTGATTTTGAGGTCCCTTCCAACTCAAGAGTGACGATCCTATGGATTCCAATTGTTTCTATCAATGGAGCTGAAGGGAATTTCCTGAAATAGATATATTAAAGGCTAACCCATGGAGAAAAGGCACTATCCTCTAGAAGCTGATAATTTATCTATCATAGAAGATTTATCAAGTATCTTTTCTCACTCTCTTCCCACCTATTTCCTGTCTCTTGGCTACTTAAGTCATCTCAGGATGCCACCTAGCCTATTAAACTAAACAAATCTGTAATAACTTGCCCTTTACCCTTGAAGAAGCCATTTGTAGGGACAGCTATGTGGCACAGTGGATAGAGCACCAGCTCTGAAGTCAGGAGGACCTGAGTTCAAATCTGGCCTCAGACACTTAACACTTCCTAGCTGTGTGACCCTGGCAAGTCACTTAACCCCAATTGCCTCAGCAAGAAAAAAAAAAAAAAAAAAAAAAAAGCCACTTGTCCTCCAAACGTTCTTAATCATGTCATTCCAACTCATCCTCATTGGCAATCTTGGCATTATCCTTAATTTTTTATTCTCTCAATCCCAATACTCACCGCTAAATTTTTACAATTCTACCTCAACAACATCCCTTGCATATGATCTTTCTCCAGTTCCCACCACTTCTAATAGGCTGCTGAAATAGTTGCTACCAGCTTTTGTTTTCTCCCTTCTCTAAGCCATCTTCTATACACTTGTTGAATGAATATAACTAAAACAGAAATCTGACTAGATCATTAGCCAATCTAAGAAGCTTTAGGAGCTTCCATCTTCCTATGGAATCAAAAAAAGCCCCTCACTATCTGGCTCCAGAGTCTCCTTAAGGTCTGATTTCATTCTCCTTTATGTTCTACTCCTACCCCCTAACTGGTTCTTTTGCTGTTCCACTGACTAGGGCAGTGGTTCTCAAACTTTTGTTTTCAGTTTCTTTATCCTATTAAAAATTATTGAGGATCTCTCTCTCCAAAGCATTTTTGTTTATCTGGATTATATTTATAGATATTTACCATATTGGAAATAAAAACTGTTTTTGAATTTGTAAACCCTCTAAAAGGGTTTCAAAGATCCCCAGAATTCTCAAGACCATACTTTAAGAACCACTGGACTAGGGTATTGCCTTTGCACAGGTGGGATATTCTCCCTACTCCCTTTCACCCCTTGTAATGTCAAGGTCCCTTCCAGGTTCAATGCAGTAGATGGCAGAGCTGGGATCTGGCCTCAAGGTCTCTTTGATTTAAAGCCAGCATTCTTCCCACTACAGCAACTTGACTCAAAGTGAGTACTTATTAGATAATTGTTGAATTGAAATAAATTCAATTATCAATTAGTGCTGTGATTAGTAATTTACCAGAAATTTCCTAATTTTTGCTGCAGAAAACCTTTGGTTTGAACTTTTTTCTTTAGTATGTCATTCTTAAAAGCCACCCTAGACTTTAAGGGGGAAATGTAAGTATATGCAAAAAAGAACAGGGAGAACATCAAATATTCTAAAAGAAAAGAGAATTTTTTTTTTCTTACCTCTTCATCTTTCATGTTCACATCCACTTTTTTTGATCTGATGGCTTTGGTTATGTGGTCAATGTTGTTTTCCCTGCAGTAATCAAATATGTTTTTGTCTTCTTCTCTAATTGGGGTAAAAAAGTAGATGCTTTCTTATTAAACAACATATAAAAACCATACATACACATACATACATACATACATATATATATATATATTACAATCAATTTATTGCAAAAACATGCAAATCAAAAGAATCTTTGGAGTGTTACATATTTCCAACATTTTTCATGAAAAATTTGAAATATTTTTCTCACTATACACACACATACACACACACACAAAATATTATTACTATGTTCCTATTCCTCCCTTTTTCCTCCATTCTTCCCTCTTCCCTCAAAAAAACTGAGTTATTGTATATAACAACTTTCATTTATGAAATGGCACTAGGCCAATCAAAGAACATTTTTGGATGTTCTTGAAACACATAGTAGGACCAAAGAAAAAGAAGAAATAAAGTTAACCAAACCAGCTTTTATCTGTGATAGGTTACAGTACCCCTTAAGTTATAGAACCCTTACACAGCAATTGGACAGCAGCCATTTTTGTCCTAAGTTATTTAACCTTTACAAAGTGCTTGGATGACAGCCAGCTTTATCCTAGAGCAGTATAAATTGAGAATACCTCTCTTTAGATTTTGAAATCCTTAATTAAGCACAAAAATGCACATGAGACTCCTATCTAGACAATAAAGATCCTAGATGCTAGACGTAAAGATGCCAGAGTACAACTTTCTTTATCTGAAACCATCCTTTTTTTTTTTTATCATTATTACTTTAGATAAAGTAATTTTTGCTAGCGAGTCCATGTATTGTGAAATTTTGAGTCCAGACATCATAGTTATATTCTATACAATAGCAAACGTTTTGATATTTTTCATCTTAAAACATGATAATAATAATCAAGAAGCATTAATATTAAATGCCTACTGTGTTCCAGATACTATCCCAAACAATGAAAATATAACAGAAGGCCCTGTTCTCAAGAATTCTCAACCTAATTAATAGGAGAAACAACATGCAAATAACTATGTAAAAAATTATATATTTAGAAGTTTATACTCGGAGGGAAGCCCTTCCCTGAAGGAAGTCAGGGAAACTAAGAGATAGAAAGGGAGGAGAGAATTCTAGGGTAAAGGGATATAAAGTGAAAAGGCCTGAAGTTGGGAGATGGAAGTATCTTATTTGAAGAAGAGCCAGGAGGTCAGCATCACTGGATTACAGAGTATATGGAGATGTAAGAAGACTGGAAAAGTAGTAATGGGCCAGTTGTAAAGGGCTTTAGAAGCAAAAGAGAGCCTTTTATATCTGATTCAGAGGGTAACAGGGAATTTGTAGTGGCTTGGCTGGGATCACCCAGTAATTAAATATCAGGACCTATAATTAAACCACATCTTTCATTTTGCTATGTAAATTCTCTGTCTCCCAAAATTTCCTTCAATTGATTTAATGTAGAGTTCCAAACAGATTAGAGCTTACATCTAACTTGAAAAGAAAAAAAAAAAATTTAAATAGTGGTCAAAGTCCTTGAAGAGATTCAAAAATTTCAGATTAGTTTTAGCTTTGTATGGATATCTGATTTACTATAAAGCAAAACTAAATTCTAAGATTTTAATAATTTTTAATTACTTAAGTAATAATTTATAGATTTTTTTCATTTTTAAAGAAAAAATGCATAAAGCATGTCACCTCAGTAAAACTGTCACAATCAAAAAGTAAAATAATTTTTAAATTCCTCTTAAGCAATTTATTTATTCAAGCATATACTGCCCTCTAATATTGTCTTATGCAGATGGCGCCAAGTTCTCAAGACTATACCAAAAAATATGGTATGTAATAGGTTTTCTCCAGCTACAAGTTTTTCTCAATTGAAGGAAAAGAAAAATCAGACTCATATGGTTCTATTACAATCTTGTGTAGAGACAATAAAGGCACAGTGCCTAGAAATTAGACTTAATAATCACAAAATTTGGGGTACAATTGCTGTCTCTGTGATTAGTTGAATGACCAAGTCATACAATTTAACCTTTCAGCTTCCCCATCTATAAAATGTGGATAATAATACCTTGCTTCCCTAACTATAAATAGAGACATTAATTCTTATAGTACATGCCGCAATGGTGAGAGACTCAAAGATAATTACATAAAAGTACTTAGCAAACATTTTTCTAAGATTTAAGATTAAAGCAAAGTACTTTATTTTTTTATGATATTTTCAAAATACATGCAAAGATAGTTTTCAACATTAACCCTTGCAAAATCCTGTATTCCAAATTTTTTCCCCTTCTCCCCCTCATCTCCTTATCCTAGGCAGCAAGTAATCCAATAAGTCAAACATACACAATTCTTCTAAACATATTTCCACATTTGTCATTCTTAGCAAACTTTTATATGCTATATAAATATATAAACATCATCTGAAGAACATTTTCCAAAAGAAACAATGTTATTCATAACATTGATAATGAAGTTCCCATTGGGTCTAACTCCATAATTTATATTGGTAATTTAATACGCCCACATTATAAATGTGCTGCATAATTTTTAATTGATCTCACAAAAATACAACACAAAATAAAATGGCATTACAGGTTCTAATAAATTCCAAAGGACTATAACTATATAAATGGCCTATCACCTGATATAGCACCCACTTAGATCAACTAGTCGACTAGTCCCCTGATGCTGTTTGATCCCATTCTATTTTATATGATGATAAAGCCTTTTCCTTTGAGAAACCAGTCTGATGTTCAAATAATTTTTACTTATCAAACCAGCTCTCCCATTGTACTATGACTTTAGTATACTTCAGGTGGTTTACAGGTTCAACCACTGATCATGTCAGTCTTATTTTTAGTATTGTTTAATTCATAAAACATAAAAAAAAAATGCACTTTCAGAATAAAATCTGTTTACAAATTGGGGACTTCCTATGATGACATTTTAGTTGTATTTTGTTTTAAAACAATGCGTTGTTCTTAATGAGTTTCACAAAGGGAGAACCACTTCTGAGCTACATTCTGTCAACTCAGTGAACTATCACACCGCCCAGTAGCCAATTCCTCACTTATCAAATTCCTTTCTGCATTCTCCACTCTCACTGAGAATATTTTTATATCCCATTCCCACATAGCCAATCATGACTCCAACCTAAAATTCTTGATTTGCACATTCCCATCTCGTGGGTAACCAATTTCATCTTGAGATACCTCTAATTAATAAAAAGGTTGTGAAGGTTGTCCTCAGAACTGATAGAATCTGAATGCAGACTGAAACATGTTTTTTTCTTTTCTTTACTTTACTATGGAGAAATTGGAAACTCATGATATATCCGTAACATTTTGAGGTCAATATTATTTAAAAAAATAATCACACTCTCCCAAAAAAACTCTCCATCAACTACCAGCAGAGACAGTGAATTACCGGGTTGGCTGGAACCACTGTTCTGACCTAGTCCAAGATTTCTTTGTGTGTGTCAAATGCAACTAGGTGGCACAATAGATAAAACAATGAACCTAAATTCAGGGACCCCTGAGTTCAAGTCTTGTCTCATGCATTCATTAGCTGAAGGCATTAATAGTTCGGAGAAAGATTTAGACTGAGTTTTCAACAAAATCAGAGAAACAAGAGGCAGATTTGAGGGGATAGAGTATGCCAAGGGTGGAAGGTAAACAATTTAAAGGCAGACATAAGAGATGGAATTTGATGTTCAAATAACTGCAAAAAACCTAATGTGGCCTAGTACACAGGGGATGAAAAGGTGAGTAAAGTATGATTAGACTAAAATGGTAGAAGGGGTCAAGTTATGAAAACTTTTGAAGGTCAAAGGAGTTTATATCTGACCCTCAAATGTAAGGGGAAAAAAATCTAAAGATAAATAATACCCCACTCCATTTCCTCTCCCACATTCCGTCACCCCAACTTCTACCTCTGCTTCCTGGCTTCTCATGCTTTTTTTCAAGACTCAAGTTTAATTCTTTCTGTGGGAGGCTTCTTCTGGATGCTGTCCCAGGTACCCCCACCCCAGTATCCATCTCTACTTCCCAGCCCAGCTTCACTCTTCAAATTCCTTCTCGTTACAGTGTATATATATTAACCACAGATCATTGTTTACATGTTGTTTCACTCACTCGAAAATGAGCCCTTAGAGAGCAGAAACTTTTTTGAGCTTTTTTTTGTATCCCTAGTACCTAATGCTTATTTTTAGGATCTAGGGAAAGACAAGCAAATTGAGAAATAGGAATTTAAGTCTTTTTTTCTTTTACCAAAGAAGAAAATGTCTAACAAAACTGAAGCAACTAGGCAACTTACTGATGCTTCTATAAGTACCTTTTATAATTATAAAATGCATAAAATGTTTGGAAGGGTTAACCTACTAAATGGCACACAACAGATTCAATTACAAACAACTCTTTAAAAAAATAAAGAAGAACTCACACAGGCAGAGGAACATTCAATGCTCATGGCAAAGCCATGCCAATATAATAAAACTGTCAATACTATAAAAATTAAAGTTTTAATTACCAAAAAGACACTTTACAAAACTCAATCAACAGCAAAATTCATTTGGAAGTATAAAAGATCTAGAATATTAAAAAAAAGAAAAGAAAAGAAAAGAAATAAGGTAAGCATTAAGGAGAACAAGCACTTCCAGAACTCAAATATTATAAAGTAATAATACTCTGTATCATTAAGCATTGACTGAAAAACAGATAACTAGATCAGTGGAACAGACTAGACAAGGGAGAATCAGAAATAATGACTCAATAACCCTGAGTTAATATAATATACTCCAAAACTTAAATTACTTAAAAAAGAATGCCATGCTTGATAAGAGTTTCTGGGAGACCTATCCATAGCAGATCTAAAACTATATTTTAAGGCAGAAATAATTAAAACTATTTTGGTACTGACTAAGAAACAAGAGTGGTGGATCAATGGAATAAGTTAGGTACACAAGACATCATTCTCAATGAGTATGGTAATCTAATATCTAATAAACCCAAAGACTCCAGCTTCTGGAATAAGAACTCATTATTTGATAAAAACTGCTAGGGTAAAGTGAAAAACAGTATGGCAGACACTGGCCATAGACCAACACCTACACTACATACAAAGATAAGGTTGAAATGGATACATAAGTTAGACATAAAGGGTAATGCCACAAGCAGATTAGGAGAGCAAAGAAGAGTTTATCTGTCAAATCTGTGGAGAAGGGAAGAATTTATAAGAAAACAAAATATAAAACACTATGAAATACAAAATGGATGATTTTGATCATATTGAATTTATAAAGTCCTTTACAAAACCAATGAAACCAAAATTAGAAGGAGAACAGAAAGCTAGTTAACAATCTTTACTGCCAGTTTTGCTGATAAAGGCCTCATTTCTAAAACATAGAAAGAACTGAGTCACATTTATAATACAAGTCATTCCCTGACTGACAAATGGTCAAAGGATATGAATAGGGAGTTGTTGAAGAAATTAAAGCTATCTATAGTCATTTGAAAAAAATTATTTATATCACTACTGATTAGAGAAATACAAATTAAAACAATTCTGAAGTACCACCTTACACTAGCTAATATGACAGAAAAGAAAAATGATAAATGCTGGAGAGGATGTGGGAAAATTTAAACACTAATGCATTGTTGGTGAAATTTTAAACTGATCTAAATATTCTGAAGACTACTATGAAACTATACTTTTTGACCCAGAAATACCCTACTACCTGCCAAAGAAATCATCTAAAGAAGGAAAGGACCTACAAGTAGAAAAATACTTAATGTCTCTTTTTGTGATAGCAAATAAGTATAAAGTGATGGTATATCTATAAACTGGGGAATGTTTGAACAAATAATGATATGTGAAAATGCAATGGAATATTATTGTTCTATAAAAAATGATTAAAAAAAAAAAAGGCAGTTTTTTGGAAATACTTGGAAAGACTTACATGAACTGTAACTGAGTAAAGTAAGAAGAACCAAAACAACATTGTGTATAGTAACAGCAACATTATGCAATGATCAACTTTGATATACTTAGCTTAGAGCTAAGATAATTCCAAAAGACTTATCATGGAAAATGTTATCTATATCCAAAGAAACAACTATGGAGTCTAAATGCAGAATGAAGCACACTATTTTCACTTTTTTTTTCTTTCTTGTGTTTTTTCCCCTTTTTGTTCTTCTTTCACAAGATGATTAATGTAGAAATATGTTTAATGTGACTATATACATAATCTATACTCCATTGTTTGCCATTTTGGGAAGGGAGGAGAGGAGAAAAAAATTTGGAACTCAAAATCTTACAAAAGTGAATATAGAAAAATATCTTTTCATCTGTTAAAAATTAGGCTTAAACAATGTTTATAGTAACAACAAGATTATGTGATGATCAACTGTGATGGACTTGGCTCTTCTCAACAAAGTGGTGATTCAAGGAAATTCCAACAGACTTGGAATAGAAAATATCAATTACATCCAGAGAGAACTATGGAGACTAGAATATGGTTCAAAACATACTATTTTCATTTTTGGGTTTTTTTCTTTCTTGTGTCTTTTTTTCTTTCTTTTAGTCTGATTTTTCTTGTATAACACAACAACTATAGAAATATATATTAAATATATTTAAAAGGATAGCACATATTTAACCTATTTCAGATTGCTTGCTGTTTTGGGGAGGGGACAAAGAAGGAAGAAGACAAATATGGAACATAAAGTTTTAGAAAAATGAGTGTTGAAAACTAATTTTTTAAGAAGTAACTGTAGTTAACTGACTTGTCCAAGGTCACACAGCTAGTAAGTGTTAAGTGTCTGAGGCTAGATTTGAACTCAGGTCCTGCTGACTTCAGGGATGATGATCTATCCACAGCACCATCTAGCTGCCCCAAACTATCTTTACATTGATTTATACTGATATTTCACAACGATTGACATTGATTTGGAAAAATAAAATAATACTGAGCAAAAAAAAAAAAAAATGAGACATTGAACCAATGTCTCACTCTATATTCTAAAATAATTTCGAAGTACAGACTTGGAATGAAGAATATTAAAGATTATCCCAATTAAAAAAAACAGGAAGAAAAGTAAAATATATAGATGGATCTAGCTGGTACAGTAGACAGGGCATCAGGAAAACCTTAATACAAATCTCACTTTAGGCACTAGTTCTCATTTCCTGGACAATTATTTACCCTCTCTACCCTAGTTTCCTCATCTATAAAAAGGCAAATAATGATAACACTTAGCTCCCAGAGTAGTCTTGAGGACAAATCATTTTGCAAACCTTAAAGGACTATTTAAATTCTGTATCATTATCATCATATGCCTTTTTACAACTATGAATAAGAGATTATTCTTAATCAAACAAAGGATAAAGGCAATTACACAAGATAAAATTGATAACTTGTTTACAAAGAAACTGAAAAGGCTTCTGCACAAATAAAATTAATGCATCTAGCATAAGCAGGCAAGCAATCAAATGGGGAAAAAATCTTAATATCAGATTTGTCAGATAGGGATTTCATTGCCAAAAGATGGAAGTGACCAGCATGCATATATGTGCGCACGTGCAGGCGCATACGCGTGCGCACATACACACAACACAAAGCCATTCCCAACAAAATAAACAAGTAACCAAAGGATATAACAAAGAGTTCTCAAAAAAAAAATTGAAAACAATCAGCAACTTTATGAAAGAATACTCCAAATCATAATAATAAACAATAGAAATTTTGAAGTTTTGTCTCCCTCCCAACAAATTGGCACCTATGCCAGACAGGAACAGGCAATGTTAGGGGTGTTGTGGAAGCTAGATGGCTCTCACTGGACTGTAATCCAGATGACTGAGTTGAAATCTTGCTGCAGATGCTTAGCTGTGAGACTATGGGAAAGTCACCTAACCTGTCTACCTCAGTTTCCTCAACTGTGTTTAAAAAAAAAAAAAAAAAGACAATAATAGTATCTATCATGTAGGATGGTTGTGAGATGTTTGTCAAGCACCTAATAGAGGACCTGACCCATAATAAAAACTTAATACATGCTTAGTCTCTTCCCTTTCCCTTTCCTCATCCCAATTTTATGGGAAGATAAGCACTAATACATTTGGTGGAAGTGAGAATTAATACAACCATTTAATTATGCAAGTGACTAAAATGAACATATCTTTAGAACCAGAGACTCCACTGTTATGCATATACAAAAAGGATGCTATTGACAGGAAAAAAAAGCATCACACACATCATAATATTTAAAGCAGCACACCTCTTGTAGTAGCAAAGAACTAGAAACAAAGTTAGATACCCACTGCTGGGAAACAACTAAACAAACTGTGGTGGGAAATGATTAAACAAAAGTGAATGGAAGGAAATACTATTCTGCTGAACTAACAAATATGATGGAGAGAAGCATGGAAAAACATATATAAACTGATTTAACGAAATAGTATGAACCAATAAAACAATATATATGATAACTACAACAATGTAAATGGAATAAATCATCATGAAACAATCAAACATGAATATTGTAAAAGTACAAAGAACAAGCGTGGTCCCTAAGGAGAAAGAGGAAAAGATGCCCACAACCACTCCTTTGTATAGGTGGGAGATTTAGGGATATGGAATATTGATTATATTTTCAGATTTTTTGTTGAAATATTGATTTGTTTTGTTGATGTCTTTCTTAGTGAAAAAAGAAAGAACAGCACAGAGGCAAATTTATTTTCATTAAAACAAAATACATGAAGAAAATTTTATTTTAAAGAAAAGAAGAAGCTGGTCAATCTAGCTTTTTAGATCCTTTTCAGTTCTTTAGAAAAAAACCAGCACTCCTTTCCTTTGGACTTATGTTGCATCAAACAGAAGATAGCATTTTACTTATACAACTCATGCATTAGCTTGTATTTTAATGTTGGGCATACATACTCTTAAAGAGCAGTTTGCTGTGGAAGGGTTGTAGAAATACAAAGAAAAGTCCTTTTACTCCTAGTGCTGTGTTTAACTGTGGAAGTGCAAAGAAAAGTCCTTTAACTTCTAGAGCTGGATTTGACTCTGGAGAAGTCACATCTTTTCAAGCCTTTAATTTTAACTTCCTCCCTTGTAAGATGAGGAAGTAAAGGATTTTCTTGAAAGGACTTGGAACCTTGTAAAACTAACTTTCTGACACTTCCTATTAAATTATAAACTATGCAAGGATATTCAAAACAGTATTTCAAAATATATTAATCATTTAATAAATATCTTTTGGAATGTTTTTGGCTAAAGGATGCTAGCTTGCAAGAGCTAAGATTGGTGAATAACAAACAAGTGGCTTTACTTGTGTACTTGGCATCAGGCCACAGATTACACAGGAACCAAATAAAGTGTATTTTAAAAAGAAGGCAAAAATGGGAGCCAGAAAACTCCTGCAACAGTTACTTTTGATGTCAAGGCCTTCTTGCCCCAAGGGGCCCATTTTCACATCATCTATAATTATCTCTTTGCTTTAATCGCCTTGTCACTCCTGAGGCTCTCATGGGCACCGAAGGAGGAAAAGCTCATTAACTGAACCTTTTCTCCTCCCTCCAACCACCCATAGCTTTTAATTGCTTAGTGTTGTTCTTCTCGAGCAGTGCAACTGGGATCATTTTCATAAGAAAGGGAGGGAAGGGAGCCATGTGTCCCTGAGGTGTGCACCACAGACAAACCTTTGCTTTCTCAATTATTTATGCCAGCTGAGGTTTTACAGGCTGAATAAATCCATAACTCAAGTTCATTCTGAGCAGTCAGATTCTCAAGGGGAGTTGCCCATTCGCCTATACACTTTCATCAAGTCCTCAAGAGAATAACCAGGATGTAACAAGACATATGTCATCCAATTCCCAACCCATCACTAAAGTGTTAACACAGTTCTGATCACAGGTAACAGTACTATAGCCAGAGGACAACAACAACAGATTCTTGTGACACTCAGAGCATAAGAGGGTAGGATTCCAAAGATGATTCGGCTCTTTCAAAATGTAATATTACAAGTGAATATTTTTGAAAGAACTGTTTTTAAAATACAAAATGTTCATAGTACTAGCTGCTTAAAATACTCTTTAAAAGACTCTGCTATAGTCTTATAAGTATTTGGCAGAAATGGGCCTTTTCTCCAATGCTGAGTCTTTCAATCCTTAACTGGCTGGGTGTCAATGCTGTTCTTTTCTCAGCAGACATTGCTATTTGTGGCAGAGCTGTATATAATACAGCTACATTCTCCTCTAGTTATTTAAACTCTTTGGACAACTTTATAGCAGGATTTATATGTGAGTGACAGGTTTCAATGCTGTGTTCATTTTGCACACTGTATATAATATATATGCTTCAAAGAGTTTTATTATTACATGGGGGGAAAAAAGCAAAACCATTTTGTTTTCTAATTAATCCTTTAATCTCATATTAAATTGAGACTATTCAACTTAAAATAATTTTTAAAAACACCTTCAATCAGAGCATTTCTAAAGTTCATTACTGTTTAGGAACATAAATTTTACAAGTCTATGATGAAAGCATCTCTTTAAAATTCTTCAGGCCTTTGTGCCTGACCACATGCAGTGACCTCTGGTATTTTCTGCCAAAACAGTTCATTTATCTCACAGAACAACTAATCAATTCCAGAGTCCATCAATCATTCCAGTTGTGCAGAAGTACATTCTTGCTCAGGGCAGGTCCAGATGGCTGCTTGTATAAGTGGAATTAATAAAATTCTGATAGATTACATAGCATCTAACAAACTACAAAATATAATGGGAACAATCAGATCTTAGAGGTATATGGAGGAGGAAGAACACAAAGTCTCATAATCTTTTGGCATTTTAAACTTTTGCTTTAAGTCCTAAATTTATTTTCCAACTTGTGGATTAAAGTTTTCCAAATATATGCACAAAGTATACCAGCAAGTATATAAAGAGATCTTGAGGTGTTATTTTGCAAAATAATTTATCTTTTACTATTATTTTGTTTACCCACCTATCTGTTTCAAAGTTAATCATAGTTGTTTCAGAGTTTTTAGGCTTTACCCTATATGGTCAGGAAATCTCTGTCATTAGCCCCTACACCTTACCTGCCAGATGTCTTCACAAAAAAAAAAAAAAAAAAAAAATCACGATGGAAAGAGTCACAGATGACTAGTTTCTGGTTCTGCCAGGACTAGCTAGAAATCACAAGTGAATTCAAGTTCCCAGACTTGATTTCTGTCTAATTTATAGAGAGCTTAAGGGAAGAGTTAAATGTTACATTTCCAAATAAAATAGAGACCCACCTATGACTTTACCATTGAGTATAATACCTTGTCACTTGCAACAAAGAACTTGGGAAATAAAGCTGGATCCAAAAGAATAAGGATCAGGGTCAGGTCTGATGTACAAAATTATCTGCAGGATCTGGACTCGATTTCATTCAGAAGGCTGGGGACAGAAGCTCTGACTTTTCACTTCCCTATCTTGGGCAAGTTAGTTTTTGGCAAAGGCAAGGAGTCCAAGTGTCAAAAAATGGGTATACTATTTCATAAGGTCATTAATTCAGTATGAAAAGAGATCTCAGACTTCATCTAGTTCAATCACTTCATTTTAGAGAGTGAAAAAAGCAAGACCTAGAGGTTAATTCACTATTTTAGATCACATGGGTACTAAATGGGAGAGGCAGTTCTCAAACCCACAGTTTTTGATCTAAATACAGTACCCTTTCCACAAGATCATATTGCTACTCTTCAAGTCATGCTAATCGTTGCAAGTAATTGGTAACTACACAAATGCTCTGCCAGTACCTCAGATTTTCCATTTACATTACATACGTAATGTACATAATTTACATTACATTATATAAATATGAAACTAAGTTGTATGCAACTTTTAAATTACAGCTTAAACCTGCAAAAAGAAAATATTAAATATTACATTTCACTAAATAAAGGTACAAGTAAAATTTCATTGAAATAAACTTCATTGGAAAGGTTCTTTTTCTCATTTTTAATTGATTTTTTGGCCCTTGACTGGGATAGTCTACCACAGTTCATTATACTTGAATTTCCAATCATCACTTTTTGCCAGAGTCTAACACTAATTTTCACTAAATGGACTAAAACCATTGCTTGAATATATTCATTTGTAAAAGACAAAACTTTCATGAATGCCATGAAGAAAGTGAAGCTTGGAAGCATAAGAGTAGTGGCCACTCATAAAGAACGAGATTATAAATAAATTAGAGGAACATAGGATAGTTTATCTCTCAGAATGGTGGAGGAGGAAGAAATTTGTGATCAAAGATGAACTAGAGACCATTATTGATCACAAAAGTTTTGATTACATCAAATTAAAAAGCCTTTGTACAAACAAAACTAATGCAAACAAGATTAGAAGGGAAGCAGCAAACTGGGAAAACATCTTCACAATTAAAGGTTCTGATAAAGGCCTCATTTCCAAGATATATAGAGAATTGACTCTAATTTATAAGAAATCAAAGCCATTCTCCAATTGATAAATGGTCAAAGGATATAAACAGACAATTTTCAGATGATGAAATTGAAACTATTTCCACTCATATGAAAGTGTTCCAAATCATTATTAATCAGAGAAATGCAAATTAAGACAACTCTGAAATGCCACTACACACCTGTCAGATTGGATAAGATGACAGAAAAAAATAATGATGAATGTTGGAGGGGATGCAGGAAAACTGGGACACTGATGCATTGTTGGTGGAATCCAACCATTCTGGAGAGCAATCTGGAATTATGCCCAAAAAGTTATCAAACTGTGCATACCCTTTGATCCAGCAGTGCTACTACTGGGCTTACACCCCAAAGAGATACTAAAGAAGGGAAAGGGACCTGTATGTGCCAAAATGTTTGCGGCAGCCCTGTTTGTAGTGGCTAGAAACTGGAAATTGAATGGATGCCCATCAATTGGAGAATAGCTTAATAAATTCCGGTATATGAATGTTATGGAATATTATTGTTCTGTAAGAAATGCCAGCAGGATGAATACAGAGAGGACTGGCGAGACTTACATGAACTGATGCTGAGTGAAATGAGCAGAACCAGGAGATCATTATATACCTCAACGATACTATATGAGGATGTATTCTGATGGAAGTGGATTTCTTTGACAAAGAGAAGGTCTAACTCAGTTTCAATTGATCAATGATGGACAGAAGCAGCTACACCCAAAGAAAGAAAAATGAGAAATGAATGTAAACTAAATGTATGTGCACTGTATGTGCAAAAATGTTTGCATTTTTGTTTTTCTTCCCGGGTTATTTTTACCTTCTGAATCCAATTCACCCTGTGCAACAAGAGAACTGTTCGGTTCTGCAAACATATATTGTATCTAGGATATACTGCAACATATCTAACATATATAGGACTGCTTGCCATCTGGGGGAGGGGGTGGAAGGAGGGAGGGGAAAAATCGGAACAGAAGTGAGTGTAAGGGATAATGCTGTAAAAAATTACCCTGGCATGGATTCTGTCAATAAAAAGTTATAATTATTAAAATAAATTAATTAATTAATAAATTTAAAAAAAAAAAAGAGTAGTGGCCACTGCAGTAACTGTAATGCCCACTGATGGGGCACTTGAGAGGGGACAAAGTCCTGCAAAGACCTTTTGATTCCACATTGCAGTCCTACCAGGAGGAACAACACCAGGATTTCCACCCGCATACCCAGAGTCTGAAGCAGTTTATGAAGCTCATACATGGATACAAAAATAAGTAAAAACCAGAAGAAGCTTCTCATTATGCCCAATGAGCTTTTCACTAAATGGAGACAGAATTTCATGCTTACAATAATTTAATTGTTTTAATGAAGGAGCCAAACCAATGGGCATAATAAGCCACTAAGCTGTTCTGCTACATAATCCAAAAGAAACAACATTTCAACCAATTATTTTACTGGGCAAAGTAATACCTTTTGGCATTTCAAATGAAATATCCCAGAGACACATTCAAACTTAACACTGAATTTATTATCTTTCCCCAAAAACTGTCCCTACCTCAATACTTCCCTATTTCTGTCATAGGCAGGCCTGGCCTTCCAAATTCTTAGATCCATAATTCATCACCTTTCTAGATAATTCCAACAACCTGCTAATCACTACAGCTCATTTTTTTTAATACAGTCATATCAAAAGAAGTTTCCTTAAGGGCAGATTCAACCATGACTCTCTCCTACTCAATTACAGCAGCTTACCTATTACCCCTAGGATCAAATATAATTTCCTTTCTGTAGCTTTTTAAGCATTTTACAACTTAGCCTTCACCTATCTTTCAACTCGCATAGTACAGTATTCTCCCATACCCACAGGTACTTGGCTATCCAGTCAAATTTTTATTCAATCTCTCAACTCCATTCCTTTACTCTGATAGTTCTACAAGCTTGCTATGAACTCCCTCCTCACCTTTCCCTCATTAAGTCTCTCTCTTCCTTTAAGCCTCTGCCATTCTCTTTTGCAAAAAGTCTTTCCTGCTGCCCCTGCTACTGCTTTCTCTCCTAAAATACCTCACATTAAATTACTTGTGAGAAATTTGTATTTATTATTTTTATGTACATAAATAACATATTTTGTTGACTCCACTGCCAAAATGGGGTATACTTGTATCTGCTGCCCCTTGCAGGCTTTCTGACACTTAGGAGGTGCTTAATAAATGCTAACTGGGTGGTTGGATGACTGATAGAGTACCAGAAAAGAAGTAGTATAACCTATTTAAGATAAGCTACACAGAATCTATGGGTCTCTGCAATTTCACTTGTAAAATAATAGCAAAGGATTGGTCTCTTCCAACAGCCCCACCCTATGCAGGAAATGGGTACAGGGCCAAGCTGCATTGAATTTCCATAACTGAGTAAGTTATGGTATATGAATGCTATAGAATATTATTGTTCTATTAAGAAACAATCAGCAGGATGATTTCAGAGAAGCCTGGAGAGACTTAATGAACTGATGCTAAGTGAAAGCAATAGAACCAAGAGAACATTGACCACAGCAACAAGACTACACGATGATCAACTCTGATGGATGTGGTTCTTTTCAACACTGAGGTGACTCAGACCAATTCCAATAGACTCATGATGGGGAGAGCCATTTGCAGAGAAGGGACTGAAAATGGATCACAACATAGTATTTTCATCTTTTCTGTTATTGTTTCTTTGCTTTGTTTTCTCATTTCTTTCTTTTTGATCTGATTTTTCTTATGCAGCATGACAATGTGGAAATATGTATAGAAAGATTACATATGTTTAACATATATTAGATTGCATGCTGTCTTGGCAAGGGTACGGGGTAGGGGGAAGGAAGGGAGAAAAATATGGACTACAAGATTTGCAAGTGTGAATGCTGAAAACTATCCTTGCATGTATTTTGGACATAAAAAATTATTTAAAAAAAAAAAGAAAAATTCACACAAAGCCAGTCAAGCCAAGATTAGAAGGAAAGCTGAAAACTGGGGGAAACAAAAATTTCAGCAAGTTTCTCTGATAATGGCCTTATTTCAAAAACATATAGAGAACTGAATTAAATTTATAATTCTACAACTAATTTTCCAACTGACAAATAGTAAAAGGATATGAACAGAAAGTTTCAGAAGAAATCAAAGCAATCTATAGTCATATTTTTTAAAATGCTCTAAATCACTATAAATTAGAGAACTTCAAATTGTAACAACTCTCAGGAACCACCACATCTGTCACTGGAAAATATGAAAAAAGGAAAAGACAAATGTTGGAAGAGACAAAAAAAACTGGATCACTAATGCATTCTTGATGGAATTGTGAATTGATCCAACCATTCTAGAGAGCAATTTGGAACAATGTCCAAGGACTAAAGAACTGTGCATACCTTTTGACTCAGCAATATCACTACTAGGTTTGTATTTCAAAGAGATTAAAGAATGTGTACAAAAATATGTGGCTAAGAATGGTTACAAATTGCAAATTAAGGGCATACCTACCGATTGTGGAATGATTGAGCAAATTGTGGGTATATGATTGTGACATAACACTGTTGTTCTATAAGAAATGCCAAGCAACATAATTTCAGAAAAACCTGGTAAGACTTATATGAACTGACATAAAGTGAAGTAGCAGAGCCAAGAGATCACTGTATACAGTAATAGTAATACTATATGAGAATCAATTGTGAATGACTTAATTATTCGATCCAAGATGATTTTAAAAAACTTATGATGAAAAATATTATCCACCTTCAGAGAAAGAATTGCTAAAGTTTGAATACAGAATACTGAGTACTTTTTAAAAAACTTTATTTTTCTTGTCGGGTTTTTTTTTTTTTTTTTTTTTTTTGGTCTATATTATCTTGACTAATAAGGAAAAGTTTTGCAAAAGACACTGCAAATGTAATGTATATAATCTATAGCAAAGATTACATGTATATTATATATCAAAGGAGAAGGGAGAAAATTTGGAATTCACAATTGTTTTATAAATGTTAAAAATTGTTTTTTCACGTAATTGAGAAAAATAAGAATATTCTTTTAAAAAAATAGGAAAATTTAGAAGAGGGAAAGGATTTGGTAGAAAAGACGAGTTTTACTTTGCACATAATGAGTCCAAGACCCTTAAAAGACAACAAGGATAAGGAGAGAAGTTAAGATTGGATAAATAGATGGATATATATATATATAGTTACTGTATAGTAACTGAAACCCATGGGAACTCCTAAGATCACCAACTTAAAATCTGTAGCTCACAGCTCTGGGACCTAATTTACAGAAACTTTTATATAATTCTATCAAATTGATCCAAACGATTTATTTCTCACATAATATAAAATTTCGTGGATGCAGTCATATGGCTTTGTTACTTCCATTCTGCAGCATGTAAAATAAAAGCAAAGATAGTGGAAGGTGGGAACAAAACCAGGATGGTGTCTGAAAGGGCATGACTGGGATAGGACAGCAAGGGACTCCAATGTATGGGACACTATTAAACTTATTGCCAAAGGGGCTTCGTGAGGAAAGAGAAGAGTATAGTCAGCAGAGAGATGGCATGGAAAAGAACCTAGAAGTGAAAGTAATGTAAATTACTGTGAAAATGAAGAACAGGGTTAGGAATTATAAAGCACAGAAAAAGGCAGACTAGTGGAATATTATGATCACGTAAAGAAATTTCAGAGTCAAAAAAACATAGAAGTGGAAAACTCATGGGTGACAGCATCTGGTTATGAGATCTGAGGAGACTGAGAAACTAGAAAGACAGGGCATAAGGGAATAATATGTATATTTAAGGCTCCTACACATGAAAGAAGGAGATGAGGAGTGCAGAAAGGCCATTAGCTAGGGTAATAGATACCTTGAAGAAGAAAGGAAGGAAGAAGGTCCTGGAGGGCCAACAGATAATGGCCACCAGATCTGAATTGCATGATAAACAAGAACAGTGTGAACCTCCTAAGAAGAGGCTGCTGAGTGACGGTGTCAAGGGAGAGTCTGGAAATGGCAGTGGGGAAGCAAAGAGTTACTTCAACATCCCTATATGCCAATAGTGGTAGGAGAGAAAGTACAATGGATAACAAGAATGTTTGGCCAGGGATGTGGCAGAGTCAACAAGGGGAAGCCACATCTCAGTTAATGTCAGAAGACACAAGAAAGGGAGAGGATTAAAATGAAAGTAAGCTTATTTATTAGGGAGCAGACATGCCATTACTAGGTAATTAACGACTATTGACTGACCAATTGATTCCAAAATTCAGGATTCTATCAGCTATATAGCTAAGCCAAGAATTCCTGAATCTGGTATAAATCTGACAACACCCTCTAGAGATCCCCTATACAGCATTGCTGATATCCTCAACTTCTTAATGTTCGAAGAAGGGAGTGAGATGTAGTGGCAGGCTAAAAGTCATAATGGTAAGCAAAAATGGGGGGGGGGGGGAGGTGTTATTGGGTATTAGAGGGTTGGGACACTGGGAATGACAACCCAGGGATTGGCAAGGGAAAGGGTTTTTCCACAGTTGAATCATATGACAATAAATGTCAAGTCAACAAGTGTTAATTAAGTACCTCCTGTTTACAAGACACCACATATGGGGACCACGGGGTCAGGGAGACTCAGCCATAGGGCTACTGTTGGGAGAAAGAGAATCTTGAAGCAGAGTTCTGGCTTTTTTGCTGTAGTTATAGGTGTTTACAGATGGCAGAATGACTCAAGGCAGAAAAATACTCTGAATGTGTAGTAGTAACTTAGAATACTAAATAAAAACTAATGACATAATAACATCTTCTAAATCATAAGGAGATAAATTCTAATATAACTTTTTTTTAAGAACAAATAAAATTTAGAACATCTTTAAGTGGATTCATTTTGGAACCCTAAATATCAATTGGTTGTTGTCCTTCCATTCAAGAAAAAGATCCTAACTGACATAACTATAGTCTGGTCAATGTACAGCATAGCTAAGTCCAATTGCAGTTGACCAGACCAATACGAGTTCAGAGAGCTCTGTTAAAAATTATAACTCAAAAACTGGGGTACAAATAGCATAAATAGTTTGTAAATATTTGGGATGGAAGTGTCTTTAGCAAATCAGTATCACCTTTTGTCAAAGGTCTCAGAGCATGTTACAAACCTTGTTTACCCTCACAACAGACCTGGAGGTAAGAATGACACTGATGGATTCTATCCTGGGCCAAGGGACCAAACACTCTTCTAACCATTTAAGAGAAGCATCGAGGTGGCTCAAGACTAAAGTCAGGAAGAACTCAGTTCAAATCCGACCTCACAACTCACTAGCTCTGTGACCCTGGGCAAGCCAGTGACCCTCTGATAGCCTGAATTCCCTGGAGAAGAAAATGGCAAAGTACTCTGGTATCTGTGCCAAGAAAACTCCACGTGGGAGCTTGAAGGATCAGGCATGACTGAATAACTGAACAACAACGAGCCCTTTAATACATCCCTCCTCACGTGCAGAAGTTAGTTAACCTTAGAGACAGCTGATGGCATGGTAGATAAAGTGCTAGACATGGAGTTGGAAAGGCCTGACTTCAGACACTGGTCTGATTCTGGTCAAGTCATTTAACCTCTATCTCACTTTTCTCAAGTATAAAATAATAATAGCACCTACCTCACAGATTGTGGCAAAAGATCAAATGAGATGAAAGACTCAAATTCAGATTTTCCAATCAAGTCTAACGCTTTTAAAATTAAACTACTTGTGAAAATGAATAAATATCCCTGCTTTTTTTTTAATTCTCACATGCTAAATCTACTGTTCTTCTAAGCCATATTGTTATTTTCATCCTTCTAGCACCTAAGTGGTAAACTAAATAAATACTTAAAGATGTATTTCAGAAATAACTATTAAATAAATTCTGAGAATAAGAACTAAAAGTACATTGAGCCATTCATAAGCAATACTCTAGTTCTTGGTATTCTAACTTTCCTTGGCTCTCATGGAAGTATAAGCATCTTTTCATTACTATGCATTTTAATTAAGAGGCCTGGTTCCCCTTTGAGTCAGAAAAATTTATGAGTATCTTTCTTTAACCAACAATTCTGAAAAAATGTCCTACCCCAAATCCCTTTTTGCCTTTATCAAAAGCATAATCACCTTCTCTGAGAAAATAAAATGAAAATCAAGGGAGGGTAAATTAGTCAATGACCAGCCAAGGGTGAGACTGTGGCCACACCATTAAAGCCAGTTTCCACTCTCCCTAAGTGACTAGGATAGGACCAGGTAAAAAGTGAGGTAAAGAAATGTTCTGGATTATGTCAGTAATGTGAAATCTCTCCAGATTTCACTTCTGACACATAGAAAGAAACATCCTTAGAGGAGATGGCTGAAGAAGAAATGATTTGTTTAAGGGAAATGATTCTCTAGATTGCTCCAACATTTTAAGTTTCTATTGTTTTGAGATTTTTTTCTTCAACTATGAACATTTGCTTAATCTGGACTATGGAATTTTGTCTATTATCAGAGAATACTACAAATCACAACTCAAAAATGACATCAAAGTAGAGGGCCAAAACTGTGAAAAGGTATACTTGAATCTAGGTCAGCAGGGTACTTATCGTTAAGTATATACTTAGTGTGATGTAATAGCTACAGTTGGCACATACTCAGTGTGCTCTAATGACATAATCGTACTGAAGTATTTAAGGACTGGAAGGACTTGGAATAAGCCTCTCAACTACAGACACAGAGAAAACTTCAGGCTCCAGATTCCAGACTCTGGACTGTGTCTTTGACCAGCCTCATGGTGGCCCTCCTGCCTCCTTCACTCCTCTACTAAGACCAACAACTCGGGTTGATCCTGATATCCTCCAGAGAGCTAGTCTGGACATTACATTTGGTGAGAGGTTTTTCTGTCCTGCATTTTTTCTTTCTTAGCAGAAGATGACTAGGTCAATTTAATTTAATGATCCCCCACCGCCCCAGAAAATCTGTACCCAAAATGCAGAAAATGATGCTTTAATCCACACTCTATAAAAATCTACAAGAAGCTGTTCATAACAAATTTATTAGAAGTCAATTTTGAAAATTTGTAGATTTCATCACAAACCAAATCAAAAGTAAGTAGTAGGCAAATTATGAAGCATTTATTAAGCCTTTACTAAGTACTAGGCACTATACTAAGTAAGGGAACCAGAAACTGTATCTCAACCACCTTCATTAGCTTCATTATATCTTATTTTTGTTTTAAAAACTAGAGCATTAGTGATATTTCTCAAATAACTAGAAATTCAGGATAGCTTACATTTGAAACAGCTATATTCACATAATTTTATTCACTAATGTAAGGTTAGTTCTAATTTACTCTAAAGAAAATGGATCCAAGTGCCTAGTTAATGAACTAAGAAAATTAAATCCTTTAAAAAAACAAAGTATGTAGAAGGAAAAATAAGTATCAATTAAAAAAAATTATAGTTTCAGGTTCTATCATATAGAAAACTCTATCCATGGTGGCAAAGATTGATATAGACTCTAAACTCTTTAAAAGATTAGGGATTTAAAAAGTTCTTTCTTGTCATTTATTATCCTATTAGGAGTGTTACCAAATTAATATTCACAAATTTTATATACATAAACACATAACATGCACACAGATGAACACACACACACCCCTACCTATATGTCTCCAAAGCTATAAATATCTATAGATCATGTATATGTACATATATAGATATTTAATTTCACTGTTACCCTAAAGCCACAAGAGAAATTTACCTGATAGTTTCTTCTTGATACAAAGAACTAACAACTGGTCCACCAAATCCAGTATTTACTTCTTTCCCTTTTTTCTCTGGTATCTGAAAGAAAAGAAATAAAAAACATGATATCAAAATATGATTCAAGGATACTCTTAAAAAATCATTTTGCTGAAAAGTGAGAGTTTTTCACATCCTGTCATTTATGATTGTAGGGCAAGGACAGTATTGCTCCCAGAAGCAACTTACATGTTAGTTACCTCTCAACATAGCGTATTTAATTGCAAAATATGGCTTAGTAAGGAAATTTGAAATATTATTAAACATGAGTATATTAAAAGAAATATCTGATTTTACACAAGAATAACTTAAAAAAAAAAAAAACTGAGCAGTTAGGTGGCACAATAGACAGAGCACTGAGCCTGGAATAGAAATGAATTCAAATCCAGACTCAGATACTTATTAACTGTATGTGGTCCTGGGCAAGTCACTTTTATCTCTGCCAGCCTCAGTTTCCTAAACTACAAAACGGGAATAACAATGGCACCTACCTCCCAAGGTTGTTGTAAGGATCAAATGAGATAATAACTGTAAATTGCTTAGCACTGTGCCCAACACATAGTAAAATGATATATAAATGCCATGTGATTAGTGATGGTGATGATAGGGAGAAAAAAGTTTATAAATCAAATTCTTATTAAAAAGTTGCTCTTAAGTTTGTTTTAAGCAAGGAAACATTATAAAAGTTAAAGAGAAATACACTGAAGATAAAAGTCCAACCAGATTTTTCCTTAAATGAGTTTCTCCTATCTCCAAGATAAATTACACTCATGAGAATCTTGCAGTAGTTTCATCAAACAATGAGGGCAAAGGTATCTCTAATAAATATTTTCTAACTTCAGTAAGTAAAAGGCAACTCTAATTAAGTCTGAAAAACTGAAAATTGTTACAGAAACAGACTGATATAATAATTATTGTATCTATAAAATTTTTATAAAGCTTCTTAAAGTAGAAAATTCTAATTATCAGATAGGATAGCTAAGTAGCACAGTGAATAGAATGTTGGATGGAATCAAAAAGACCTCAAATCCTCTTATCTGTTTACTAGTTATGTGACCCTGGGCAAATCAATAAATCTTTCTCAAATTCAGTTTCCTCAGTTATAAAATGTGGATAATAAGAGCATCACTTTCACAAGGTTGTTGTTTTGATAAAATATACACTCCTTGGCAAATCTTAAGACACAATAAAATACTAGATATTATTTTGGAGCTTCAGTTTAGAGTCTAATCATTTCTGTTCCAGAAAGATCTTAGTAGACAAATCAGATACCAAAAATTCTGCCATAATGAGATTCGATCCTATATGAAACTGCTTAAAATAGACTATTCTCTCACCTATCAAATTGATACTTTTCAGGCTAACTTTGACTATTTTTAATCCTATTTTTATTGCCCCTCGACCCCAGTTACCATGTAGACTGAATGTCTTTTGTGAAATCCAAGGGAACTAATTCCATTTCCTTTACTTAGAATCTATTAAACCATTTTTCTGCTGCTTCAGCAATCAAGATATAAGATTCCAAATTGGCAGGTAACTGATCCAGAATCCAACATATTTAGTAAAGTAAAACTTAATCTCTTTTACATTAGAAAAAAACACAAACTTTTCCCCAAATACTTTCCAAGTGATATATACAGAGGATTTATAATCAGTTCCTGTCTTTTTCAGTAGAGACTTTGCTTTATAATTATGCAAAAACAAAGAAATCTTTATGTTGATTTCTATCTCCAAGTATACAATTCTTAACACATCCTGGGTGTGTGACCCTGGGCAAGTCACTTAACCCCAATTGCCTCAGCCAAAAAACAAAAAAAAAAGTAATGATTTGGGCTAAAAATGTTTAATTAGTGATTATCAAGTTGGCTTTCCTTCCTGCACTTCAAAAGTCCCTCAAGTATTACATGAAAACATTATACTAGGTGATTTCTGAGATTTCCTCCAGCTCTATCCTATCTAATGAACTATATAAGTCTTAATCTAAATGGCTCATACTTTGTTTTTCTGAAGTCAAATTAATAAATACTTTTCTCATAATTTACATTAAAACATGTCTTTGGGGCAATGAGGTTACAAGTTTAATTTTTTTTTTTCATTCCTTAAGTTTCCATTTTTCCTGCCTTCCTAAAAAAAAAAAAGAAAAAAAAAGAAAAAAGAAAAAAGAAAAAAGAAAGAAAAAAATAAATAAAATCATATCTCAGGGATAAAAACTTTAAAAAACTACAATTAACCACTAAAAGATCACTGAAATTGATTTATTATATTTACAAAACTATATATATATATATATATATACATATATATATATATATATATATATATATATCCTATAAAGTTCTTCATACTAAGTGGCTTATCTTAAAGGAAAAGTAAAATAATCTTTCTTTTCAAATATTCTGTACTTTGTTAATACCTATTGTCTTACTGCTTAACATAAGTTTTTATGATGAAATCAATAAAATGTGATAAAATAATTGAATTCCACAAAATTATTTCTAAAATATTTTTATTTCAAATTATTTTTTAAAGTTATAAATATACAATATATGAAAAAATAAAACATAAACTCAAAAATGTCTAGGAATCTTAAAAGTATGCTTAATTGAAAAGGGATGTATAGAAAAATATAGAAATTGGGAGGTGGGGTATGCGTAGTTAAATGTTACCATCTATAAATATTTTATCAAGAAGCACTAAAAGTAGAAATTTTGATCGTCTATTAAATTCCAGAAGAATTTTTAAAGAAGAAAATGAGGAACCAAAAAGTAGTCATCCAGCATTTTTAAGAATCTAGTACATGTCAGGTACTCTGCTAAGAATTGGGAATACAAATAAAGGCAAAAATACTTTTTCTTGTACAGAAGCTTACAATTTAATGAGGTAATAATAGACAAGTGACGAACTACAAACAAAATACAGACATGGTAACTTGAAGGTATCTCAGAAGGTCAGCACAGAGGTTATTAAAGAAGGAAAGGCTTTCTGTAGAAGACAGGATTTTAGCTAAGACTTAAAGGAAGCCAGAGATGAGGAGGAAGAACATCCCAGAGATCTGGGATGTGTGTGGGTAAGGGAAGTTTTCATACAATAAACTGCCCACTCGGGCACTGGATCACAGAGTATGTGGAAGACAGTAAGGTAGTAGTAAAAGACTGGAAAAGCAGCAAGGGGCCAGGTTGTGAATGGGCTTTTAAAGCCAAACAGAATTTTCTATTGATCTGACAGGGAACAGGGAACAGGGGAACCAATAAGTTTGATAACTAAATGGAGGATGGATTGGAGTAGGGAGAAACTTGACTCAGGGAGACCAGCTAGCAAACTAATGCTACATAATCTAGGTATGTGATGATGAAGGCTCCTACCCGGATAGCATCCAAGTCAGAAAAGAGGAGAGGGTGTGATGAGAGACATTACAAAGATTGGAAGGATAGGACTTGACAAATAATTGAGATACGGAGAATGAGAGAGAATGAGGAACCAGGATGGATTATGAGCATGGGGGAGCCCTTGTCAGCAATAGAGAAGTTGGAAAGAAGGGAGAGTTTGGTGGGAAAGATGATGAGTTCAGTCTTAAACCTGATGAATTTAAGATGCCTACAATACAGCTAGTTCAAGTTCAAAATAAATGGAGTCAGAATGTGGTCAGAAGAGGGTCAAGGTTGTATAAACTAACCAGAGAATCATCTGTATAGAGATAAAAACTGAATCCATGGGAGCTGATGAAATCATCTAGAGCAGTTCCATGCCAATGCAAGAAGAACCAGAGAAAAAGGTGGGTATTAATGCATACGTAGTAATAAAGAAAATGACAAAGGATTCATTTTCATTTGGTGGAAAGATAATTTCAGAAAGAGAAAATAGATAAGTGTGAATGGAAGAGATTAAAAAATGAAGGGAGGTTTGTTTATTACAGAACTGAAATTCCAGAGGATGTAGTGAAAGGGATCAGTAGAGCGAGACAAAAAAGATAAACACAGCACCTCTTTTTTTTTTGTCCTATTTTATTGGTTTTAGTAAGACTGAAGAAGAGAGAAGCTTACCATTACTCATAATTGGGTATATTTTTCGCCTGAATACAGGATATTTACAAAAATTAATAATGCTGTGGTGCATAAAAACTCAAAAATAAGAAAGCAGAAATATTAAACAGATTCTTGCTCATAAATATATAAACTATATTTAATAGGGAATATTTGAAGAAAAATGAAAAAATGGAAACTAATTTAATTCTCAAGATTTTGTTGTTCAAAGAATAAATCATAAAAGCAATGGATAATATTAAAGAAAATTACAACATTGAGACAAAACATCATTATTGGCAGCATTTGAAATGTAATCAAAAGTACTATCTACAGATTTTCACCACAAAAAAGAAATAATATTAATTAATTGGTTATATAAATAAAAAAATCCTAGAAAACAACAAATAAAACCCCAAACTAAACAGAAAAATAGGAATTCTGAAAACGATAAAAATTTTAAACCACTAAGATGGTTTGAATGATAAAATATTAGTAGTACCTGGTTTTAAAAAAGTAAAAACCATTAGTAAATCTAATTTTGAGAATGAACAATTTCTTATAATCAAAATTTTTCAAAATGGTGATTTTCAAAATGTTATGCCACAGTTTTCTTTAACTGTCTTGACTCAGTTTCCCTGTCTCAGTTACCTTAACTGTTCTGTCTCTGACCCAGTAAAACTAAGGATTATTCGCTCTTGGGTTATAAATTAGCAAGATAAAAGAGTAGATCTCCTGATTCTTTTTATGGATTTACAATATTCCTTTAGAATATTCCAAGACCAACCCATGATATCTTTACTTCTTTGTCTCTGGAATTTTTAGGTTTTATGGCTTCCCCTCCCTGATAAAAAACCTTTCTCTTCTTTGTCTCCAAAAATGTATTTAAGAAGTTGTTGTTCCTCCATTCATTGCTGGAGAATGGCGGCTGGCAGCTGTATGCTGGACGCTGGATTCTTTGGGTCCTCCAGCCCTGGGACCAATATGGATTCCTTGGTCCCAGTATACTTATCTCTGTCTGACTGGATAATCTGAGACGAGAGTCCTGTCCAGTCAATCTTACTCTCCAATTAATAAAATATTAAACTCTCTAATCTCTCTCCTGCCTCAGTTTCTCCGGCATTACAAAAAGAGGAAGAAAATATAAAGTAAAATATTAAAAACTATTTTATCTAAATCACATGCTTGCAAAAATAAGAGTAACTTAAAGGAAATGGATGAAAATTTACAGAAAATACAAAAGAACCAGATTAGCAGAATGAGAAATAATTTAATTCAACTTAAATTTTTTTAGAAACAAATTGAAGAGTTAATAAAATGCCAAAAGAAAAAAAAGAGATGACTTACAATTTAATTTTATCAAATTTTCAAATAACAATAAAATAACAATATTACATAAATTATCTGCAAAAATAAAGATGGCATCATACCAAACTGCTTCTATAAGATAGGAAATAATTAAAACCAGGGAAAGATCAAAAAGAGAAATTATACTGTAGACCAATATCAAAATGATGCAAATTGTGTCCCCCTGTTATGCCACAGTTCTCTTTAACTGTCCTGACTCAGTTTCCCTGTCTCAGTTTCCTTAACTGTTCTGTCTCTGACCCAGTAAAACTAAGGATTATTCGCTCTCGGGTTATAAATTAGCAAGATAAAAGAGTAGATCTCCTGACTCTTTTATGGATTTACAATATCCCTTAAAATATTCCAAGATAACCCATGATATCTTTACTTCTTTGTCTCTGGAATTTTTAGGTTTTATGGCTTCCCCTCCCTGATAAAAAAACTTTCCCTCCCTTTCTCTTCTTTGTCTCCAAAAAGGTATTTAAGAAGTTGGGGTTCCTCCATTCATTGCTGGAGAATGGCGGCTGGCAGCCGTATGCTGGACGCTGGATTCTTTGGGTCCTCCAGCCCTGGGACCAATATGGATTCCTTGGTCCCAATATACTTATTTCTGTCTGACTGGATAATCTGAGACGAGAGTCCTGTCCAGTCAATCTTACTCTCCCATTAATAAAAATATTAAAACTCTCTAATCTCTCTCCTGCCTCAGTTTCTCCAGCATTACACCCCACCCCTTGACTTTTGGGGAGGAAGCAATGAAGGTGAACTCTGAGAAACTCTTCTTTGGGAGAGGCCCACCCTCAAGGAATCAAGATAAGTGGTTTCATTCAGTTGCAAATCTTGGCAGGGGACTAGCTGCAGCCTCTATGGAGTTGAAGATTAGAGGAGGACCACTCCTAGTCACACAGTTAAGTGGTCTCATTCAGTTGGAGATCTGGGCCTGATATTCCTATTGAGTGGCTAGAAACTTCAAGATAAATACTCTTTTCAAGTGGAAATCTAGGCCTGAGGGCACTGACAACATTGGGGGATTCTCATTCAATTTTGAATGGAAGCTCAAGTCTCAGACAGCTAATAAAAGATCCCCTAATAAAATTCTGAACTCCAAATCTCTGCAGAAATCCAAAACAAGATTATGCTTTGCCAAGGAAGCTCTCTTCTTGGCACAGTCGCCTGCCAGGACTCTTGCGCATGTGAAGATATTCTCTTCCCAGTGTTAATCTTTGCCATTTTCCCTGACAGAACCTTGCCACTAAGAAGTCTGTCTTCCTAGCAAAGCTGGTTTCTCAGTGCTAATCAAATTCCTTTTTGCCTCAGATTTTCAGGTTTGCGCATTATTTCAAATTGGACCTGCGCAACCAGAGGGGATTCCCTACCTTCTCACACCACTAGCACCGCATCAAAATGAAATTTATTAAACAAAACATATATGAAAGAAATGAACTATGAAAGCCAACTCACAAGATGGAGACAATGTTCTAAAGACTGAGTGAAGGCCGGTTGTGCCCCAGGGCCAGGTTGCTTTCTCCAGAGATCACCTTGTTTACAAGGAATGGGACCTTTTCTTTGTGAGACTAAGTTGGGACCACCTCAGCACTGAAACTCCCACATAAGGTAATTTAGTTATCCTAAAGATGGGGCTGGGTTAGAAGTTTTTCCTCGTTTATGACTTAGAATGTGAGGCCATTTGTCCTGGCTACTCAGAGCCAAGGTCCAGCCTATAGAGAGTATTAGCCCAGGCTGTATATATCTCTTGTCTGTTAACTGGGCTTTACCTCTCCTTATCTGACTGCTTATTGGGAGGAAGACACCCTTTCTCATGAGATGATAATAAAATCCCTTTCTGCTTTTATCTTGAAAAATCTCCTTAATTTATTTGAGCTGATGATCTTGTCTGCCCTCCCCCTTCCCCACATATACATACAAATTTTATATTAAGACTATGTTGAATACAATATGGAGGAATTCAAAATGGGTATAACATTAAGAAAATGATAAATGCATAATAATCTATAATAATCACTTTTTAAAATTAACAGTCACAATATTATAAATAGGAAAAGATTTTGAAAAAATATGTATATCAAATATATATATATGTACGTGTATGTGTGTGTGTGTATATATATATCAAAAAATTGGTATAAATGTACCATTCTTTAATGTGACAAAGAGAATGAAGAAATGTTAAAAGATTTCTAGTAAACTTAGGCATAAAAAGCTGTCTGCTGTCATAACCATAATTTAACACAGTCCTAGGAATGTTATTACAATGAAACAAAATAAAGAAACTAATAAGCACAGGCACTTTTAGAGGTGATACAACTGATTAAATAAAAGAAATCTAAAGATTCAACTTAAAAGATTAACTGAAACAACTAAAAGCTTCAGTAAAAGAGCAGGAAATAAAATAAACTCAAAAAACCATCAGCCCTTCAGGCTATCAGTAATCAAACTCAATCAGAAGAGAATAAAAGCAAAAGTCCACTCAAAAGAACTAAAGAATAAGAGCCCATCTATCAATGAATACATAGGAATTATATGAATAAAACTACAAAAAAGCTCGTTAGAAAAAACAGAAAACATAAACAAATGGAAAGATATTGTTTATTAATGTTTATACTGTGCTAAAGTAACAAAAATGACAATACAGATTCAATGTCCCAGCAAACTAATAAGAGTTATTTTTTAAATTAAATAAAATAACACCAAAACTTATCTGGAGGAACAAAAACAAAGAATCTCAAGGTAATCATTTTTAAAAGTAGGAAGGAAAGAGAAATAGCTGTTAAAGATTTCAACTTATCTTCTAGTAATATGAAAAGGTGCTCCAAATCATTACTGATCAGAGAAATGAAAAATAAGACAACTCTTGAGATACCACTACACACCTCTCAGATTGGCTAGGATGACAGGAAAAGATAATGACAAATGTTGGAAGGGATATGGGAAGACTGAGACACTGATACATTGTTGGTAGAAATGTGAATGGATCCAGCCATTCTGGAGAACAATTTGGAACTATGCTCAAAAAGTTATCAAACTGTGCATACTCTTTCATCCAGCAGTGTTTCTACTAGGATTACATCCCAAAGAGATCTCAAAGAAGGGAAAGGGACCTGTATGTACAAAAATGTTTGTGGCAGCCCTGTTTGTAGTGGCCAGAAACTGGAAAATGAATGGATGCCCATCAATTGGAGAATGGCTGGGTAAATTGTGGTATATGAATATTACAGAATATTATTGTTCTGTAAGAAATGACCAACAGGATAAATACAGAGAGGCCTGGAGAGACTTATATGAACTGATGCTAAGTGAAATGAGCAGAACCAGTAGATCATTATACATGGCAACAATAAAACTATATAAGGATCAATTCTGACAGATATGGCTCTCTCCAACAAAGAGATGATTCAAACCAATTCCATTGTTCAGTAATAAAGAGAATCAGCTACACCCAGAGAAAGAACTATGGGAAATGAGTGTGGACCACAACATAGCATTTCCACTCTTCTTATTATTGTCTACTTGCATTTTGTTTTCCCTCTCAGGTTTTTTTAACTTTCTTTCTAGATCCGATTTTTCTTGTGCAAAAGTAACTGTATAAATATGTATATTGAATTTAACATATTTAACTTGTATTGAACTACCTGCCATCTAGGGGAGGGGGTGGGAGGGAAAAGAGGAAAAGTTGGAACAGAAGGTTTTACAAGAGTCAAAGTTGAAAAATTATCCATGCATATGTTTTATAAATAAAAAGCTATAATAAAAAAAAAGATTTCAACATATCTTACAAAGTAATGATCATCAAAACTACTTGACATTAGTTTAAAAAAACAAAAAAAGAATAAATTAGTATGCAAGATATAAAAGTAAATGAATCATTCATTGATGCCTAATTTATTAAAAAATAATTATTACTATTTTAGTAAATTGTACTATTTGATAAACCTATATAGCCCAACAACAGGAGACTCATTAGCTGATAGAAAATATTGGGAAAACCAGAAAACAGTCTGGCAGAAATAAGTTTAGACCAGTATCTCATAACACGCATCAGAATAAACTCTGAGCAGATATATGACAGAATTAAAAGTTTATAACATAAATGAATACAAGAGCAGCAGGGAAGCAAATACCTTTTTACATTAAGAGATAAGGGAAGAACTCTTGACCAAAGAAATCACAGAAGATAAAACTGATAACTTTAAATAAAGTTTCCATACAAACAAAATCAATACAGGTAAAATTAGAAGGGAAACAAATTAATTGGGGGAGGGCAGAATCTTAGTAGTAAGTTAGTCTAATAAAGACCAAATATCAAAGATATGTGGGTAAAGAATTCAAATGCCCATTGCCATAATATATAAATGGTCAAAAGAAGTGAACAGAAGTTCTTCCCCTCTCCAGAAAAGGCAAGATATCAATCACCTTTTCAAAATGCCCCAAATTTCTATTAATAAGAGAAATGCAAATGCGATAACTCAGATTATGCTGAAACCTTTAAGATCGTCAAAGACAATAAAACAAACAAACCCAAAATAGAAAAACAGCAATCATTGGAAGAGATGAAAAAGAATGGACATCTTAATGCATTGCTAGTGAAATGTTGAACTGGTTCAGACATTCCAGAGAAGAATTTGGAGCTACACCCAAACAGTCAAGTATACCATTTGAATTAATGATATCACTAAGCTATATGGAAAACACTCATAATGGATAAATATGTTAGTAGAAAAAAATTTTTATTGTAACATAAGAAATAGAAAGAATGTGGTGCCCATCAAATGGGAGATAGCAAAACAACTTAGACATAAAAATGCAATGGAATTTTATTATATAAAAAGTAATTAAAGAATGGATCTATTGAAACATGGAAAGACTTATATGAACTGATACTACAATCCTGAGAACAAAAACAACTTTGAAAACCTTAAGAGAACTCTTATCAATAGAATGTCCAATTATTGTTCCAGAGGATCAGTGAAGCAATGCTACCAACCTCATGACAAAACAGTTGTGATGAAATTCCAGGTATGAAATGAACACACACACACACACACATACACACACACACACACACACACACACACACAGTCAATGTGTAGATGTGTTTTGAAGATGACTGTGCTTATTTTTCAAAACAGTTTTTAAAAATTAGGGAGCAAAATCTGAGGAACAAAAGTTTGATGATGATGTTTAAAAAAGGAAAAAAAGCAGGGGTGGCTAGGTGGCGCAGTGGATAGAACACCAGGACCTGAGTTCAAATCTGGTCTCAGACACTTAACACTTCCTGCCTGTGTGACCCTGGGCAAGTCGCTTAATCCCAACTGCCTCAGCCAAAAAAAAAAAAGTAAGCAAAGTCATCAAAGCATTTAAAATAACACAGGGAAAAGAGAAGAAGATTTAAAGAATTAGAACAGAGAAGCCACCACAAACAAGCAGATATCAGCTTCAAAACTATCATGTTGAATTTATGGTTTTTTTAAATACCACTTTTAAAAATAAGAGAGTAGAAGTTGGTAGGAATGGCCCACTATCCCATCATATTCATTTCATGACAATGCTGTTGATAGATATAAAGAATTGTCTTTGCTGTAGGCAGAACTCAAAAATAAAAGTGTAATAAACAAAACCAATGCAGCCATTATTAGAAGGAAAGCAGAAAACTGAAAGGGGACAGTAATTTTATAACAAGTTTTTCTAATAAAGAGCATCTAGATGACCTAGCAGATGGACTGCCAGACCTGAAGATGGGAAAACTCATCTCCCTGAGTTCAAATCTGGACTCAGTCACTTACTAGCTATGTGACTCTGGGCAAGTCACTTAATCCTGTTAGCTCAGTTTCCTTATCTGTAAAATGAGCTACAGAAGAAAATGACAAACCACTCCAGTATCCTTGCCAAGAAGATCTCAAATGGAGTCATGAGTCAGACACGACTGAAAAAAAAAAACTGACCACCAAAGCACAACTGGTGCAGCTGTGAATTAGTCCAATTGTTCTGGAGAATTTCTTGGAACTATATTCAAAGAGTTATAAAATTGTGTATATACTTTGACACAACTAAAACTACTAGGTTTGTATACCAAAGAAATTTTAAAGGATATATATGTACAAAAATATTTATAGCAGTTCTTTTTTGTGGTAGCAAAGTGGGACTTTCATCAATTGGGGAATGTCTGAACAAAATGTGGTTCTCATGAATATGCTAGAAGAAATGATAGGCAAGACAGTTTCAGAAAGACTTGAGAAGACTTCTATGAAATGATGCAAAGTGAAGTTAACAGAACTAGAACACTATATACTAGAACAGTGATAGTTCTAGTGTAACAATAATTAATTGGGAAAGACTTAGCTATTCTGATCAAAACAATAATCCAAGAAAATCCAACAGATTCGTGATTGAAAATGCTACCCATCTCCAGTGAGACACAACTCTGAATGCAGATTTCCCATTTATTTTTCTAGCCTTTTTTTTTTTTTGGGGGGGGGGAGTAACAGTTAATATGGAAATATCTCATAACTTTAAAGGTTTGATGGATATCATACTTCTTGCCTTCTCAATGAGGAGAAGGGGCAAGAGAATTTCAAACTTAAATTTAAAAAAAAATGCTAAAAATAAATGAATGAATTTAAACAAAATTTTTAAAACCTTAAAAAAATTAAAAGCAATCCAGCTAGCATTGTATGATTTGTGGATGTGGTGTTTGAGGTGGAATTTAAAGAGAGTTTAAAAGGCAAAGATGGAAAAGGAGGTCAATGCATTCATAAAGAAAACAGAATGAATAAAGGAAAGGGGCGGGGGGGGGGGGGGGGGAGAGGGAGGGAACTAGGGGAAATAGAAGGGGAAGGGGAAGTGGGAGGAGTTCTGTGCTTAATGCTGTTTGTATCAACAGATGGTGCCAATGGGTTATTCCTAGGTCAGAATTTCTCCCAGTGAATAAAGTATAAAAGGTTTAATAAGATTAATTCAAAAACCTGGAAAGAAACTTATATGAACTAATGCTGAATGAAGAATCAAGAGAGCATTGTACATAGTAACAAGACGATCATGAGATGATCAACAGTAAAGGACTTGACCTTTCTCAGCAATGCAGTTATTCAAAGCAATTCCAATAGATTGGAGATGGAAAATGCCAACTACATCCAGAAAACCATGGAGACTGAATATGGAATGAAGCTTAGTATTTTCATCTTTTTGTTTTTTCTTTCTCATGTTTTTTTCCTCTGTTCTGATTTTTCTTGCACATGACAAATGGAAAAATGCTTAAAAGAATTATATATATTTAACCTATATTAGAATGTTTGCTGTCTTGGGGAGCAGGGAGGTAAGGAAAGAAGAAAAATCTGGAATACAAAGTCTTACAAAAATGGATGTTGAAAACTATCTTTACATGTATTTGGAAAATAAAATACTACAGAAAATAAAAAAATAAGATTAATTCATTATCACTTATGTATGTATGTATGTATGTATATATATATAATATCTCCACACTAGTTTTACCAAACTAAGTAATTCCTTCTATCTTCTATAAAGTAGATTTAATAAATAAGGACAAGATTTTGCATGAACAAATGGCTAAGTACTCTGTCATGTTTTCTCTATCCTAAATATGATTATTCCCTTTTCTCATATTCAGCTCCAAGAATCTTTATGGGCTAAGAAAGATCATTCTCTCAACAAGGCCAGTAAGACACTGGCTTTTATCAATAAGAGGATCATGTGATCAAAAATCTATATGTGGCCTAAATCCACAGGATTTAATTAGATGACTAACTATATTCAGTTGCAATTACTATATGATCTAAGATTGCTAACATACTACCTGACAGCAGTTGGGAACACCATGGAAACATTGGGCAGTTGTTTAAATCTTATGACCAATAGTTCATTTTTGCTAAACAATTACATAAAACGTTTTTACCAAAAAACTTTGGGTTAAGTAAGTCAAATGTACAGCATGAGTTGTGTACTCAAATTCTAAGAGGAAAAGGCTCTAAACATGAAAACCATTCCATTCTATTAATTCCCAGACTTACTGTGCTCCTACATTCAATTTCTTTCCCTGTTGCTACTTCACTCAGTGAGGTGTGGAACTGACTGAACTTTAAGAAGTAATTTAAGTACAGTGGTTAAATTTTATATATTTACATACATACACCCACACACATCCCAAGTATTAAGAGAGCAGGACACCTATCTGTACATCTGTTCTCATTTGATTCCAAAGCCAAAATGAACTAAATTCAAAGCAAGAACATGATGGCTGTCACCTTTAGTTACTATGATTATATTTAAAACGCTGATTTTTGCTTTTTCACTGGGAACTTTACAGATAAGGAAATGCTATTTCCACATGTCTCCAACATCTCCAGCTATGCTACTTCTGTAGCATCTCTTCAGGATGCTAATTCAATACATGATTAAATTTGTTTATTTCACTCTACTTCCAATAGGAAACACTGATTTTCAATCAATCTGGTTGCTAATAACAACTTGATTCCCACCTTTTTTTTCTTGTAAAGAATATTAATAATTCTTTTAACAAGGTAGAAAACCAGAATACAACTGTCACTTACAGAAAAGGGCATGCCAGGTCAGAAGCTTAAAATTCTAGTCTCAGCTTTGCACTGATTAAACTGCAGCTTATCTTTAAACAAAGCAAATGAATTGTATGATCTCTTAAGATCACTGCTGATGGATGCAGCTCTCATCAACAATGAGATGATTTAGACTAGTTCCAATGGTGTTGTGATGGAGAGTGCCATCTGCATCTAGAAAGAGGGGACTGAATGTGGATCACAACATAGTACTTTCACTTTTTGTTATTGTTGCTATTACTTGCATTCTGTTTTTCTTTCTCATTTTTTTTTCCTTTTTGATCTGATTTTTCTTGTGCAGCACAACAACTGTGGAAATATGTATAGAAGAACTACACATGCTTAATGTATATTGGTTTACTTGCCTTCTGGGGGAGGAAGTAGGAGGGAGGGAGAAAAAAAATTTGGAATATAAGGTCTTGCAAGGGTGAATGTTGAAAACTATCAATGCATATATGTTTTGAGAGGGAAAAAAAGATCACTGTCCAGCTCTAAATTTTTAAGGCATAAAGAAAACTCAGAAAACCAGATCCTGAAGTATGGTGATAAAATTTTCAATATTTTTCCTTCCCCAAATAATTTTCGCTTATCTTGAACCATCTCTTAACCATTTCAGGATTAAATTTTTCAATACATCCAAAGTTCGGTCCATGTTTCTATTTTCTTCCCACTTTTCATCTAGTAAAATCTTTATAGAGAAAAAAATGAATTTAGAAATGAAGCAGATAAAATTTAGGTATGCTCATTAACTAGAGAAGATTTTGAAAGGAAAATGTGCGAATTATTAGAAACTTTTTTATCTTCCCTGGTTCTAACATCACATTATTAAAAATTGCATTGCCTATGTAAAAAGGGAAAATTGCAATAAATATTTGAAAAAGAAGACAAAACAAAACCACTACATCCAGGCAGTGTGCTCAGTTTCAACAAAATCAAATCATACCAATAAGATTTTATTAAGCACATTGTATGTGCCAGATATTGTTTTAAGAGAGGGAGAAACAAAGAAGGGGGGCGAGGGGGGGAGGCGCGCAGGGAGTCTCTTCTCACATCCTAATATTGGAAAAAAGATAAAAACAACTACATACAAACAAGAGCTTTACAGGGTAAGTTGGAGATCATAGCAGAGGGAAAGCACTAATGTTAATTAAGGAAGACTGTGAAAGGCTTCTTTTAGAAGGCAGGATCTTAAATGAAACTTAAAAGAAACTGGGGAAGCTAAGAGATGGAGACCAGAAGAGTTTTAGGCATGTGAGACATTCTGTCTTTTCCCCCCTTCATTTAAAACGTTTTTTCCCCCAATTACATATAAAAATAGTTCTAAACATTCATTTTTGTAAGATTTTGAGTTCCAAATTTTTCTCCTTCCCTCCATTCCCTTCCCCTTCTCCAAAACAGCAAGCAATGTGATATAGGTTATATGTGTACAATACACGTACAATCATGTTCAACATATTTCCACATTAGTCATGCTGTGAAAGAAGAATCAGAACAAAAGAAAAAAAACACAAGAAAGATTTTAAAAAATGGAAATACTATGCTTCAATCTGCATTGTTTCCAAAGTTATTTCTATGGATGCAGATGGCATTTTCCATCATAAGTCTTTTGGCATTGTATCACTGAGAAGAGCTAAGTCTATCAAAGTTCATCATTACACAATGTTGCTATTACTGTGTACAATCTTCTTCAAGTTCTGCTCATGTCACTCACTCTCAGTTCATGTTAAGTCTTTCCAAGTTTTTCTGAAAACCACTTTTTCATCCCTTCTTACAGAATAGTATTCCATCATATTCATATACCACAATTTGTTCAGCTATTCCCCAATTAATGGTTATCACTAGGTGGATCATTTCACAACTCCACCAACAACACATTAGTATCCCAGTTTTCCCACATCCCCTCCAACATTGACATTTTTTTTTCTGTCATCTTAACCAGTTTAATAGGTATGAGATGGTATATCTCAGAATTGTTTTAATTTGCATTTCCAGGATAGAGTGTCAAGAAAGCAAAGAGGTGAGTGTCACTGGATCAGAGTCCATATCTCCAAACCAAACTGTGCTGCAAAATATTAATACTTCAACAGTAAAATGTGAATATTTCCTCCTAATGATGACTCAACAATTACTTTCTAGTAATAGAAGAAAATTAATCTGTCATTCCAACTCCAAAGGATAATCAGTCATTTTCACCATTTCTGAAGAGAGAAGATCATTATTATCAAAAATGATGACATGCAAAGTAATATAAAGACCTGAATACCTTTAAACAGAAAAGAGAATAGAATTTGTCTTGCCTTATGAAACAGCATTATTAACATTACTTGTTTTCTTTTCAAACATGAGTACTTACAAAATATACATTGAAATAGTCTAAACCATATTTCAATCAATTGCCTAAGATAAGACCATAATGCCATAAAGCACAACAATATTTAGAGTCTTAAAATCAAAGTCACATTAACTACAAATTAATTCAAAAAGAAGAGAAAATAATAACATTAACTTACTGAAAGCCAAGTTGACCTCCTAACCAGCAAGGGTTTAATCTTTAATTTAGACAATGATACTAGGATTAACACCAAGAGTCATAATTCATATTCCTGGGTGAGGTCCTTTAATCTTTTATTTCATTGCAAATTATTCTGTAAAGGAGAAAAAAGTCAGTCGGTTCTTTTGGATTCTGACTACAGAGTGTAAAAAATACTACCTAGAACTACTGAATGAAAAAAAATTTGTATGTAGTCTAGGCAAATATTTTATCTAAAGTATATAGTAGCACAAGATAGACACCTTGACTTCAAATTATCATCAAAAGATATGAGTGCCAGACTCTAAATCCAATCTGACTAGGAACTGCAACATTCCAAAAGACAAAAATAAGGACTAAAAAACTACACAAGACCAACTTTTATTATATCTAAGACAAGTTATGCTCACTATGAAGCCTATGTTAGCAAAATAAATTATTCGTCAACATTTATTAAGCACCAACTTTATGTCAAGTACTATGTACTCAAGTATACTGGAGACAGAAAGACAAATTTTAAAGCCCACAATCAAAATAATTAAAGTTAAAAGAAAACTTCTCAATTTCTTCAAAGTTCAGCTCAGATGCCAATTTCAAATACCTCCATCCCACCCTAACCTTCTAACATAAAAATAGAAACTACATCAACTCCTTCCTCTGTCATTTATTATCACTCATTTTCTACAAAAATAACTTACTTCTGCACAATGGCTTTTCTAACCCGTCCTGTTCAAATACTGATTCCTTTCCTCCCCAACTTTCCTTGAGATGTACATGTGTCTGTCTGATTAACAAGAGGTAAGTTCCTTGTAAGGCAGGAACAGTCTCACTTCTGTCTTGGAATTCTAGCCCTTATTACAGTGTCTGGCACGCAATTCTTTTATTATGCTACAATATATAAAAGAGCTTTATTTCTAAAAGAAACACTCCACTAATAAACTTGAAATTAACTGGAAAAATTTCATGAGTTTACCTTCAGCACTAATTACAGAGGAAGCAAATTTTTTAAATGAATGGCAAGGTAAACAGAGTTTACTTTCTGTTGAAATCACATTTCAAAGAATTTTGATTTTTAAAAGTTCTCAGAAGAAATCTACCATTAATCATTATTACTAGAAGATCTCAGTGGGATCACAGCACTATTTCAAAGCTTTGCAGTGTATCCTGAAGCAGCTCAATAAATCTTATTTGAATTGAATCTCAAAGGATAAATTAATGTAACCATCATTAGTTTTATAATCCAAATAGACTTTAGGGGCTAGGAAAAAGTGCCAAACACTAATATGATAGGTTCTAGAATGTCTTGTGATTCACAACAACTATATATTGTAACCCATATCCTAGATAAGAGTTCATAGAGATGATGCAATAGAAAATATATAGTTATTAAAAGAGTATTAAAAACTATTTAGCAACTTCATGGTCAAAAAGTCTAATTTTGATACCAAATAAAGGACCTTTCTTTATCCTTTTTAAAAAGTTCTAGCTATAAGTGAAAAATAAACATTCCCAAAATATAGAACACCAAAAATAGAAAGGGAAGGATAAATGTTAAATTATCAATTACAGAAAACTCTGAGACACAAAAAACAGATTAGGATTCATAGTTCATAAAACATCAGAATACAATTTTAAAACATTATTGGTTTTCTTTATAAATGTCTAATTCCCTAATCATCCAATCAGCTTCATCATTATTAGTAAGCAGCACATAATTATAATCTTGAGAACCTAGATGAGATGATAAACTTCTCCCAAAGCACTTCAACTTAGTCCTGGAAAATTGTTAAGTCCTAAAAGACCTGAGTTTTATTTTTTAACCTCAAATATTATTTATGTTCAAAGATTAAACTATTGCCTATAATCTCATGCCTGATAATGTAAGAATGATAATTGCTTATAAGTGAGATATTAGGTTCAATCCGCATTCATTCTTAAAACAGAATGTTATAGTTAGAATTCTGAAATTAAAAGAGTTTTACTTTTGGGGGATATAGCTACCAAAAGCAATCTTTTTATGTTTTTCAAAAGATTAGAAAGTCTTCCCAAAATTACTCTGGAATTAACTGCTTCAGAATACAAGCAAGACGGAAGAGGGAAACATGAAAAAATACTATTTCTTTGTTCTAGCAAAATTTCTAATTAATTAAATGTTTTTTTCTAATAGTTACTTTCATCCAGTGAGAAATGTAAGAAATAAATAATGCTATGTTGCAAATAGTAGGAAATGTCACTACAAAATTATCTGAAAGAGATGTTTTATATTTCTTGCCTAAGTCACAAAATCACCAAGCTAGAGTAGGTTAAAAAGTAACAGAAGTTTGGGTTTTAGAATAACTTTTTAATATGCAAAAAGATATGGAGTCCCAGAAGAAAGTTCTTATCATAAGCCAAATCTTCAGCCATATAGCACTAAAAATCTGATGATTAATGTAACCTATTTAACATGTATAGGACTGCTTGCCATCTGGGGGAGGGGAAAAATCGGAACAGAAGTGAGTGCAAGGGATAATATTGTAAAAAATTACCCTGGCATGGGTTCTGTCAATAAAAAGTTATTTAAATTTAAAATAATAATAAAATAAAATAAAAATCTGATGATTTTTAGATGAATGATGTCATATCCTTGGATGTTCACATATATAAGCTTCACCACTCAATTTTATGCAAATATAATATGACTAAGTTATACACACTCATACCATTTTTTTAGTGAAATCTACTAGAGTAGAAATAGAAAATTAGACAAATTACCTGAAAATGGGTAATTTTCAATAAGGGAAGTACCCGAAAAACTAAGTTTGATAAAATATAAATATTTTTTTCTTTCCTCGAGTTAAAATAAAAGTGGCCACATTTGCAGGTATTTTTTTATGTGAAATATTATTGTGTTGTAGTACATGTGTTAGAATGATAAAATTACATCAAACCTTTTGACATTTCGGACAGAATTAAAGTACTAATAAATATGCTCCTAGAAAATACAAACTGACTTGTCTAAATGTTACATCTAAGTCAATGAAAAGCTATAGACTGTTAAAGGGACACTTCAAATTTCCTTCTAAATAAATTGCCTTAAACTTTGCATTAAATAACAAATTCAATCCAGAAGATTCTGGAAAAAGACCCTAGAGGTTCAGCCATTATTAAGCACTTTACTATATTTAGGTAATAGAGTAGAACAACCAACAATGGGATGAGTGCCACTCAGCAGAAACAGACTCAATGCTTGGGAACCAGAAAGTCTAAGCTCATATCCTATATCGACTTCTTACTTAGCTAGGAGAACCTTAGAGAAATTATGGAATCTCAATGGTCCTCAATTTCCCCACTTATAAAAAGAACAGGTTGGACACCTCTAAAGTTCCTACCTCAGATGCCTGGCCACAAATTCTTCTTTTGTATTGAATTCAGAATTTTAAATCTGGGTACACAAATAATCAACCAAAAAATGTTTATTAAGCCCCTCTTATGTTCCTGACTGGCTGCCAAAGCATGAATTACACAAATAGAAAGAAAAAAAAAATTCCTGCTCACAGGGAGTTTATGTTCTAATGGAGAAGATTAACAAGCACATGTGTATGTATATGCAGTGTGTATACATAAACATAGATGTATGTGTAGGTTTCTCTCTCTAAATATAAAGTTCAATATCAGGGAGGATAAGAAGGGGCATCAGGCAAGGCTCCATGCAGGAAGTTGGGGGAGAGGGGATTCAAAGTGAAGGTCAGACAAAGTCTCTGAGCCAGAGGGTAGGAGGGAGAGCAGCCGAGGGGAAGGAGCAGAGGCAGTCAGCCCAGTTCTGTCAGAGCTTGCAGGAGAAGGGATAAACTCCAATGGAGCCAAAAAGACAACCAGAAGTTAAACTGCCAAGGCCTGAAGCATTCACCAGAGGCTACACTGGATGGCACTGAAGCCCTGAGGAAAGCCACTGAGCCCTATCTGGGAGGCCAGGAGCCCACTTAGGAAGGTGGGATCTAAGGCAGGGCAGAGGGGAGAGGCCCTAAAGATCTGCTGGTGGCTGAAATTCAGATTGAGAGTTAGCAGATAATTGTCTGGGTGGGTTAAGGAAGAGTGAGGAGTAGAGGATAATGAATAAGAGACTAGGGGATGGGCCCTCAATGTAAATAAAGGGTGGAAGAAGGGAGCTTTGGACATGATAAATGTGAGGGCTTTCTCAGGATGAATGTCTTGAAAATGTCCAACAGACAAATGGTAGGGCAGCTCAGGGGAGAGAGTGGGGCTGGATACACAGACACACACAAGGCTATATCTCAAAAGGCCCAGATCACCATGGCCTCAATGGGCTTGGGACCTACTTTCTCTGCTCTCTTCTCCCCCATTACTAGCCTCAGCGCTCCTTTTCTGAGGTAAAAGTTGCCTTCTTTGTTATACTCTCTACCACCAGTCCTCAGCGATAGCACCAGCCAGAAAAGATTTATTAAGTTCCTACCTTGGCTGGGTGATCTACCATGCCTTGAGGGACATGGAGCACTGAGACACGGTGTCTGCTCTCATGTAGTTCACAAACAAGTGCAAGGGTTCTTTCCCCAAGGTTATTTTTAAAAACAAATAATTGTACATCAAAACATATGGAAAGAAATAAAGTTACCAAGAATATGGAGACTAAAAGAAGGTCTAGGGCAGAACTTTGGGAGAACATAAATATTTGGGGTATGTGCTATGGACAATGAATCAGAGAAGACTGTACAGCAATCTCCCAGGTAGAAAAACAAGGAAAGACTAGTGTCACAAACATACAGTATGAAGAGAATAGCCTAGAGTAAATGGTCATGTGCAAAATGCAGCAGATAGGATGAAGAATGAGAAAAGACCTTCAGATGGGGCAATTAAAAAAAAAAAAATCACTGGGATTTCAGTGGAATCATGAGACTGGAAGCCAGAATGCAAAGGGTTGAGGAGAGAATAATTCAAGAAGTAAAAAGCTATACAGAGAGGCACTTTTTTCAAGGAACTTGGCAGAAAAAGAGGGGAAAAACATAAGATATTAGCCCAAAGAGTTGATAGGACCTTGTACAGGTTTTTTTAAAAAATTTTAAGGATAAGAGAGAATTGAGCATATCTAAAACTACTAGAAGCAGAATTGATAGAATATTGCGAGAAGAGATGATTGAAGATGTAATCTGCTGAATAATAAAAAGAGAAGCTGGCCTTGGCAAAGATAAGGCAACCTCTTTGTCAGAAACTGCAGGAAAGGAGAATAAAAATGGGAGATGTCAGGAATTTTAAATGAAGTAGATGGAAGAAGAGAATGGCCTTAATTTTCTCAGTAAAGTAAGAAACTAGGTCCTAAACTGAGAGGAAAAAGTGAAAAGAGATTGTAGGAAGCTTGAGAAGACAAGAGAAAGTTTGAAATAGCTTCTGTAGGAAGGGAGGCAGCAAATCAATTACGGAGCAATAAAAAGACTGCTTTATTGCAGTGAAGCCCTCAGTGAGGTCAAGTAACATGAAACTTAGAAGCCCAATTGTAGGAGCAAAGGAGACAGATGGTGAGAAGAATCCAGGATTGAGGATTGTATTTTTATTTTATCAAATATTTCCCAGTTATATTTTAATCTGGTTCAGGCTGTACTCAAGAGTGTTGTGGGCATGGCTTCAAGTGCTTAAACTGCTAGTGAAAAGTCAAATGATCAACAACCATGTATCAAACACCCACTACATGTCAAGCAAGTTGAAATGACTACTGGGTTAAGACTGGAGAAAAAGGAAGGTAAAGTCATAGCAGAGCTAAAAAACAAAACAAAACCTTTTAAACTTTTTATTTCTTTAAATTTTTCAAAAATATTTTTCTATTGGATACTTTAAATAAATTTGTAAATTCAACCATTTAACCATTAACTCCTAACCTCTGCTTCCCAGCTACTCAAGTCATCTTGCCTCCCAGGAGCTAGGCAGGCAAATACTGACCTCTAGCGTCCAGCAGGCACCAAGACAGTCTTAGTCACACAAGTCAAAACCAGAAGCGGTGAAAACCAATGGATTGTGGTTCCCTAAACAGTCTTTATTTGCTTTCATGCTTTTATTGTTGATGTGATAAAAGATGCATATTATCTAAAAATAACATCTAAGATGATTTACTTTTCCTTTGATACATCTGGTATATCAAAGGCCCAATTTTGTGGTCAAGTCTAAGAGAGACTTTAAAAGTATGTTCCTGTATCAAGAGTACTGAACCCATTTAGTTCACTCTGAATTTGCTGCAGGAACAATCATAAGCAAATTGCAGGAATACAGAAACTGCATATACAGGATCCAGCATATATAGCTCTTGGACCTGAAAGTTGTGTGGCCCTGGGCACACCTTGATTGGCTCACCAAGAAAAACAAAATACTTAGCAATTGGAAAGAATGATTAAAGTAAGAGAAATAAGGGGGGGGAGGGGGGGGGAGGGGGAGAGAATTAAAACATGAATAAAAGTATAGAAATAGAGTTAAAATGTTCTTGATGTATCATTTATATTTTCTCACCTGGAAACTAGGTTCTTTTTTGAAGGAGTGAGAGATAAGCTTGAAAATATAGGGTGGGGCCAAGTTAGCCAATATCTACATGCTAACTAAAGAAATAAGCTCTTGTTAATAGATGGGGATTCTTTAAAGATTTTCAAGGAAAAGAGTAATATGACTAAAGGAATGCTTTAGAAAGAAAAACTACCATTATCAAACAGTGAAGATTTGAATTAAATGACAATTGAGCAGGGCATCTTTTCCAGTCACCAATGAGAGAGAGCGGCTATTATGTTGTACCAACACAAGCAATAACTTACTCAGGAAGAATAGAGGAAAATTAATTCAGATTATATAGATTGGTTTTAAGAAATATAATTAACTTAAAGGAATTCAGTTTTTAGATGGTAAATAATTCTCTCTAGTCACCTATTGTGCTAAATATCATAGTGCTACTTTCCACAATAGGAAGACAAGTAATTTAAGATGCTTTTCTAATAAAGATGGTGATTTGTACTGCTACATACATCTAACACTCCAACTCTTTATCAAAAATTAAAATGACATTATTCATATTGTTGTGAAGTACATATTGAAAATACGGCCTAAAAGTTTACTGTCTAACTGATAGTTACTTGTAACTAATCACTTGTTTTAAGAGGCATAATCTGTGGCCATAAACAAATATAACCAATCTATACAAGGATCATAATTGTACTTCTGGCCTCATCTGGAATGCTCTAATCCAGTGGTGTCAAATTTAAACAGAAATCTTTCTACAAGAATCCCTGTGGGAGCAACCAGAAGAACACCATACATAGTAGCAATAATATTGCACAGTGATCAAGTATGAATGACTTAGCCTATTCTCAGCAATAAAATGATCCAATACAATTAATTCCAAAGAACCTATGATGAAGAATGCTATCCAGAAAGAGAACTGATGGGAATGTGAATACAGATTAAAGAATACTATTTTCACTTTATTTTTTTTTCATTTTTTTTTCTTTTGGTCTGTTTCTTCTCTTATAACACATCTAATGCAGAAATGTTTTACATGATTGCACATAAATAATCTATATCAAATTCCTTATCTTCTTAAGAGAAAGGAAAGATAAAGGAAGAAAATTTGAAACTCATTTTTTTTAAATGAATGTTAAAATTTGTCTTTACATGTAATTGGAAAAAAGTAAAATACTATTGTAAAAAAGAATCCCTGTGGGCCAAGTTGATTTGGTTTTAAAAGATAACTTTATGTTTTATTGCATTTTTTTTTATTTTCTTAAATACTTCCCAATTACATTTTAATTTGGTTCAGGATGCACTCAAGAGTGCAACTTTGTAATAGAGCCTGAGATCTAGACTTTTAGGCCCCCTTCATTCACATTTTAAAAAATAGATTTCCTTGATAATCTTGAGTTTTAAATCCTCCAGAAGAATTTGATCATTTTTTTTCTAGATCTATAAAATAATTCTTTGGTAGTTTGATAAATTAGTTAATTTATGAAATACTATCATTTTTACTATATTGGCTCAGTCCACGAGCAATTTACATGTCTTTTATTTGTGAGGAGCATTTTGTAATTGTGTCATTTAGTTCCCATGTATAACCTGGCAGGTAAATTCCCAAGTATTTTATACTGTCTGCAGTTACTCTAAATAGAGTATCTGTTTTCTACATCTTCCTAATAGATTTTGTTAGTAACATATAGAAATGCTGGTGATTTGCACAGATTTATTTTAAACCCTGCAACTTTCCTAAAGTTGTTCATTCAAGGCAATTCCAACAGATATGCGATGAAGAATACCATCTGCATCCAGAGAAAGAACTATGGAGATTTATGAATGGGATGACAATATGGATGGAAGCATGTATTTTCATTGTTTCTTTTTCATGGCTTTTTTCCTTTTGATCTGATTTTTCTTGTATAACATGACATATATGGAAATATGTTTAAAAGAACTGCACATATTTAACTATAAAGAGTGTTTGCTATCTTGGGGAGGGAGAAGGTAGAAAAGAACTGAGGAAAAAAGATTCAAAATACAAAGTTTTACAAAAATGAATGATGAAAACTATCTTTACATGTATTTGGAAGAATAAAATACTATTGGCGGGGAGAAAGCTGTTCATTGTTTCAATTAGTTTTTTTTAGTTGATTCTCTAGAGTTCATTAAGTATACCACCATATTATCTCCAAAAAAATTACTTTTGTTCCTGGTTGTCTATGCTCATTCCTTACATTTTTTTTGTCTTATTGTTATAGACACCATTTCTAGTACAATATTAAATAATAATGTTAATAAATATCTTTGTTTTACCCCAATCTTACTGGACAGGCTTCTAAGTTATGCCTAGTTACAGACAATACTTACTCTTGGATTTAGACAAATGCAACATTTTTTTAAAATATCAATTATTCTTATGTTTACTAGTGTTTTTATAGTAATGGGCATTGTATTTTGTCAAGTTTTTTTTTGTAACTATTGATACAATCATATAATTTTTATTGTTTTTTATATGGCCAATTATACTCATAATTTTTCTAATACTGACCTAGTCCGGCATTGATTATATACTGTTTAAACTTCTGATATCTCAGTTTCCTCAAATGTAAAATGAGAGTAATAACAATACCTTGTAGGGATGTTTGTGAGGACCAAATGAGATCATAATTTAAAAGTGCTTAGCACAGTATCGGGAACATAGTAGGAGCTATATAAATGCTTACTTCTCTCCTTTCCCTTCTTTTTTTTCCCCCTTACTCCTTTCCCTTAAAATACAAATATTAAGTAGAAAGCAAAATCCGAATTAAAAAACCAGTTCCCAAGACTCCAAATTCAGTGATCTTTCCACTGTATCACACTGCCTTTAAGACAGACTTTTAGAAATAAGCATAACAACTTCATTATCATTTAAAATATCAATTCCAAAAGTCATAAAAACCTTTACAGATAAACTATGTGTATGAATTTTCACTAATTCAATTCTTAAGGGTTCAAAAGCAAAATGATAAGTCCATAAACACTTATTGTATAGAGCAATGGGCTTAAAATTTGCTGAAGAAGGCAGTCAAAATGTCAGGGTAAAAGCAGGGACTCAAAGAAGCTCTCCCCCAAACTCCTCAAAATACACTTAAATAATGTTTCTAAAAAAATTTTAAAGTGCCACAATCCACAAAAAGATAGAATAAAACAATTTTTCAGCCAAAGACTTAGAAGATCAGCAAGAAAGGTCTATCACACCGAAGTGAGAGTGGAGTTCAGTCCAGCACAGGGCCTGGCCCTGAAAGCCAGCAACAGGCCTTGGGAGCTAATGAATCTGTAGCAGCAGAGCCAGTGGCTTCCAGAGGTCCCAGCCGATAAATGATAAGGGGGCTGGACAGCTGGTCAGAAGGAGATCACAGGGGTCTCTTTGATAGCACTGAGGCAAACTCTGTTGCTTTGCTTATACTCAGATCCATAACATAGATCCTTGGCTCTGTTCCAAGATGATAACTACCACTAAACTAGAACTTATGGCCACAATAGAGTGGGAACCCTCCTCATTGTTCCTGTGCTTATGGTCATTCACCGGCTACAGCACAGTCCAGGAGAATAATAAATACATTTTTCCTTGGATTATACCACCTTGGAAGAATGGAAAACTTATAGATTCCCAAAAGAATCTCTGCACAAAATCCTTGAAACTTGGAACATTGTACCCTCTGCCCTGCAAACAGGAGACCTACTTTAACAAAGATTTAAAAGCTCAGTAATAGACTGAGAAAATGAACAAACAGAAAAAGATTCTGACCACAGAAAATTACTGTGGTGACAAGGAAGATCAAAACAGACATTCAGAAGAAGCATCTCCTATATTCAAAGTCTCTAAGAAAAATAAAAAAATGATCTCAAGTCATGGAATACAGATTTCTGAAAATCAACTAAGAGAGAAGAAAAATTAGAAAGAGAAATGACAGAGAGGCAAAAGAAATATAAAAAGCCAGGGAAGAGACGAATGCCTTAAAAAGTAAAGTTAGCCAAACAGAAAAGGAAATACAATATCTTACCGAGGAAAGTAATTCCTTAAAAATTAGAATTGAGCAAATAGAACCTAATGATCTTATGAAAAATCAAAAAACAATAAAACAAAACTAAAAGAATTTAAAAAATAGGTAACAATGTGAAATACCTAACTGGATACACAATTGTAATGACAAAGCAAAGCAAAAGAGTCCTGGCCTCAGTGCAATCAAAGAGACCCCTGTGATTTCCTTCTGGCCAGCTGGCCAGCCCCCTTACCATTTGTTATCTGGGGCCTCTGGAAGCCACTGGCTCTGCTGCTACAGATTCATTAGCTCTCAAGGCCTCTCAGGCCTTGAAAAATAGATTTAGGTGTATTTTGGTCTATCTAAAAGTCACGATCAAAAAAAGAGCCTAAATATCATCTTTCAAGAAATTATCAAAGAAAATTGTCCTGATATTCTAGAATCAGAGAGTAAAACAGAATTGAAAGTATCCACCAATCACTTTCTAAAAGAGATCCCAAGATGAAAAAGGAAGGGAGAGAATCTGGAATTCACAGTTTTAAAAACAAATGCTAAAAATTGTTTTACATGTAATTGAGGAAAAATAAAATACTAAATAATAATAAAAATTAATAATAATAATAAAATACTAAATAATAATGAAAACAAACAAAATTTGCTATAAACACATTTATTGTAACTGTGGAAATAAAGTCTACGAACTACTATTGTAAATTAACTGTGGCAAATGACTGAAATGGAATATTACTATATCATAAGAATTGTAGTATATTAGTGTAAAGGAAGGTAAGATATGAACAAGAAATTCGTGAAAAATTGGGAAGGCCTATATAAACTGATGTAAAGCAAAAAAGGGCAGAAGCAATAAACCAAGTTACACAGTGACAATAATGTAAAGGAAAACAACTTTGAAAGATTATATTTATCATATTTGAAAGATTATAAAATTCTGATCAATATAATGGGCTATTATAATTTCAGAAGACTGATGAAGCATACTACCCAGTTCTTGGCAAAAGATAGGGATTTTGAATTTTTGAGTTGTTTTTAATAATAAGTATTTATTACAAGGAAGGCCCCATAAAAGGGAAAAGAAACCTAAGGTATAGTGATAGAAATGCCTCCCCTATTCCTACCCCTACTCCCAATAGAATGTAAAAGTACAAAGAATAAAAAGAAATTCAAAGGAGACTACAAGCTACGACAATTTTATAACTACCTTATTAAACTTAATATACTTTTTAAAAAATTGCATGTAACAAAGATTTATAGTTTCAGATATTTGTTGTTCTCTATGAATAGAAATATGCATGCTTATTGGTGATATCAATTCATGATAAAGAAATTTTAAATTAAAAAGACAGAAAAGTGAAAGATTTGCTGAATTCTAATTCTAGATTTCCCATTTCAAAGACCAAGGGACATCAACCCTATTCTCAGTTCTCTGCGAATATGAAGTGTTACTAACCATTACAATTACAAAAGAATCAGTGACTAGAAAAAATTAGGATAGCAAGGTAATGTAGGAAAAGATATCAAAAGAATAATCTGAAGATCTAAATACAAAAGTTTTGATGAGTTTTTTGTTTTTAAATTAAGTAAGCCAAATTATAAAGACTAAGACAGAACTTATTTTTTACTGAAATTTATTTGATCCATAGTTTTATGAACTTAGCTCCCTCTTGTGGCCACCAAAGAACATATTTGGTATGAGGAGAAAAATCTGGAAGAAAATGAAGAGTCCAAAGTAATTCTCAGGGCCACCTTTACATATACAGTCTCCATAGGCATTCCCTCTACTCTTGCACTCTTCGCTCTAGTCAAAGTGGCCTCCTTTTTATTCCTCCCCCTACTATGGCTGTGTAGGGACACCCTAAGAACCTGAAAGATGCTCCCCTCTTACCTTCAGCTGAGAGAATGTCTCCCTTAATTGGAGTGGGATCTTCTGCATGAAGCCTCTCTGGGTTCCCACCACTCCTGCTCACCTTCTCAAAATACTCTGTATTTAACTAATGTATCTAAGTTTCATATATTAGCTTTATATTTATGTTCTCAATGTATAATATAGTCTAGCTAATCTCCTCCACTAGAATAGAAGTTCTTTACAAGTAAGATGTTTTCATACTTTGATCCTGTGCCCTCTATATCTACTCAGAACAATGACTGGAACATTGCAAGTATCTTAATAAATATTTATGTATAACAGACTGAAGTATCTCAAAAAAGGAACAAATCTCATTTTACACTTAAACACTGAATTATAATCTCTTTCACTTAATGAGAACCAGACATTCATTTAAATTACTTATGTATATTAAAAAAAAATCCCATCAATTATTAAGCTTTATTCAGTGAGACTTGAAAACAGACCATTTGTGTCATAACCGGTAACAAGATTAAATAAGAATTCTGATATTCTCAGTCCCTTTAAATGTAACTCTGAAACCCAAAAATACTTAGAAAGGGATAACACACAAAGCACAGAAAAAAGGAATATCAAAAGCAAGATAGTTTTAAAGAGACCTATTTAGTTATGAAAATGTAATTACATATATTATACATATGTTCTCTGGCAATTATCATTTTAAACATGATAAAGTGAAATAGCTAACTAGCTGACCAAATTGAAGACATGTTGTTTTTTAGTCCTATTATTTTTTCAAGCCCTTAAACATTTTTCTCATGGGCAATCTTAAATTTTCTATATTTCATAATCTTGTGGTTTTATTTTCAGATGAGTGATTTTCTAGGAAGCAGGTAGCTTTAGATACCAATCAAAGTTGCAAGGTTCCAAATATTCTCTCTCCTGATAATCTGGATATAGCTATTCTTATAAGTGACCACAAATCTTTCTTTATTCTTCATTCATTTTGGTTGTACTTTGGTTTATTGTAAAAAGTTAATTCAAAATTCAGATGTCAAGATATTTTAAAAACACAGCCTCCCAACACCTGTACTCATTTTCATGAGGACAATTCAGAAACTATGAATCATTTTAGCCTTGAAATGCTTTTAAGAAGGTCACTATATTTAAATATGTGTCTAGATAAAAGATCAGGGATTCTATATGTTAGACTGCAAATTCTCAGAGGGCAAACATGATTCAATTGCAATAACAATCCAGTAAAAGACAGATGGATATTTCATCAATGCTTCTGACAATATCTTTTTAAACAACGTATATAACAATGTCCAAATAATAACTGATATTCATACAAATACCTTTTTCAAGTCTACAAAGCATTTTACCTACACTATATAATTTAATCATCTAAAACTTATGAGATAAAATAATATAAATATTATTTTCTCCCATTTTACAAATGAAGAAACTGAGAATCAGAAAGTTTATGAAGTTAACTAGTTTACCAAGCTGGTTAGAGAGGCAGAGAAGTGACACTGTAGAGAGAGTGCTGTACTTGCAGCCTGAGTTTCAAGCCAAGCTCAGACACTTGCTGGTGTGTGATGCTAGGCAAGCCCCTGAACCTCTCCCAGCTTCAGTTTCCTCACCTGTAAAATGGAGATAACAGAACCCTACCTTATAAAATTTACCAAGGATGGAATGAGAGAACATGTAAAGTATTTTCAAACCTTAAAGCGCAACCAAAATGTCTCAATTGGTACAGTGACTCTTATATGAAGTGATCCAACATGCCTTATTTGCCATCATCACACAAATATAAGGGGTTACAGCACTGGAACTAGGCAGTGCAACTTCAAACAGGGAGACTACTTCATGAGTCATTAGTCTTACTCGTGAGGACAAAGAAAGACAAAAATGCCCTCAGGGAACTCACATTTTAAGAAGGGAGAGAATACACAAAGAACTATGTGCATTTAAGATGAACACAGTACAAATGTAATCTGAGAGGATGTAATGGGTACAACCAAGAAATGACTCTTGTAGAAATGGGATTTGGGTTGACTCTTAAAGGAAACAGGAGGGAGAACCTATCAGAAATGGGGGAAAGCTAGTGAAGAGGCACAGTGTTGGGATAGAATGTCAGGAAAGATGGGAAGGCTTGTAAAGAGCTTTTGGTGCTGAGGAGGTAACAGGGAGCTGCTGGAGTTTACTGAGTAAGATGTAACATGTACTCGACAAAAATCACTTTGGCGATGAGTTGAGAATGGACTGGAAAAAATAAAACAAGGTTTAAAAAGAAAAATAAACCCAAAAAACAAGGGCAATTGACCAGGCCTAGATAATAAGGTCTGCAGCAGGGCAGTGGCTTGTATGAGTGAAGAGGAGACATATACAAGAGCTGTGAAGATATAAACACAAAAAGATGGTGGCATCAACAGCAATCTCAAGGTTCGGAGGAGGAATGCATTGGGTGGGAGAGAAAGTGACTTCCACTCCAGGAGCCACGTTTTAGACATCTTCTGTTCTCAGAGGTGTCTGACTCTTCAGAACCTCAGCTGGGGTTTTCTTGGCAAAGGTGGCAGAGTGGTTTGCCATTTCCTTCTCCCAGGCCCACAGTGACGTGCCCAAGGTCACACAGCTAGAAGTATCTGAGATCATACTCCAGACTGCAGGCCTAGTTCTCCACCTAGCACCACCTCTGGGCACTCCCTGTCCTGCCCCTTCTAGATATCTCTAGGACATCAATTCAAGATGTCCAAGAGAGCTGATGTGAGACTTGATCAAGAGAGAAGTTAGGTTGGATAAATAAATCTGAGAATAATCTGCATAGAGATGACAAATAGCATAGAAGGAGAAAAGACAGAGCCTTTTGAGATAGCTGCAGCAAAGATTAAGAAAGACCTGTCTGACAGGTAGAAGGAGTATCAGATGATAGTAGTTTTAAAAAATCTAGAAAAGCAAGAATATCTAGAGTCAATAGTGTCAAAAACTTCAGGGCTTTTTATCATTTTAAATCTAAAAATCAGTGAAATTTAATTTAAGCATGAGAATTCTTACACAAATAGCTGTTATCATATTGCTTTTTTTCCATATGGGACAAAAAAACTTATACCAAATTACAGTTATATCAGATTTTTAAGTATAGCTCAATTTTTAAGTAATTTCACAAGTGACTTAGGAAAGAACTCATAATATTACATTATCCTAAGTTTTATAAATTTCTCAAAAAAAAAAAGGGAGGGGGGCAGCTAGGTGGTACAGTGGATAGAGCACCAGCCCCGAAGTCATGAGGACCTGAATTCAAATGTGGTCTCAGACACTTAATACTTTCTAGCTGTGTGACCCTGGGGAAGTCCAAAAATTGAAGGGCAGCTAGATGGCACAGTGTCTGCTAGAGCACCCATCTTGGAGAACCTGAGTTTAAATCTAGTCTCAATCACTTAACACTAATCACTGGGAAAGAAGGAGGGGGAGAGAGATGGGGAGAAAGAGAGAGGAGAGGGAGAGGGAGAGGGAGAAGAAGAAGGGGAGAGGGAGAGGGGAAGGGGAAGAGGGAGAGAGAAAGAGAGAGAGTGAGAGTGTGTCAGAAACAGAAAGAAAGAAAGAGCAGAGACAGAGAAATAGAGACACACAGAGAGAAAGAAAGAGAAAGAACATTAACTATGTAGTAAAATTTCAGAATATGTGTTATTAGCCCCACAAATGCTCTACTTCCATTCCTGAATATGATAAAAAGATGATCCTAAATTCTCTCAAAAGCTAAGTTGACAGAATGTAATATCTGGAAGTATTGCAAGGTGTAGGAGGTGAGAAAAATTTCACGTGCAGACTTAGGGGCACCCAGCTTCTCTGTCTCTTTGTCTAAGGACCATCTGTGCTAAATTTAAAAAGCCTCATAATCAGACTGACCACAAGATAATAAATGTTTGGCCATGGTAACTCTTCAGTACCATGTGAGTTATAAAAAGGTATGAAGGATATACCTATACCAACAAAATAACAGGCTCCTTAAATTGTTAAAGTCTTACCTGAGGATTCCAATTTGGATCCAATTTTTTAACCATCGCAATATATTCCTGCATTGCTTGGCTAGGACTTGAATCTCCAAGTGCCTTCCATGCCTCCCTACAATAAAGAAGAAGTATACAAAATGACCTAATGCAATGTTTCTCAAACTTTTAGGTCTCAAGAACCCTCAAGAAGAGGACTCCCCACAGTGTTAATATGGCTTATAACTACCAATATTTACTATATACAATATTAAAATATCTTAGTATTACTATGAAAATAATTTTGATCTCACATTCCCTCTAAAATGGTCTGAAAGATTCCCAGGATCCCCAGACCCCACTTTGAGAACAACTGACCTACTAAAAAACTAACTGAAATGATCCATACCTATCTCAAAAGTTTGGAGTTACAGAAATAATTCAAACCATCATTTTTCAGACTGACTTTGAAAGAATCGATCAGATAAATACTGAACGAACTTACAAAAAAATTTAGTTATATTGCAAATGAATTTTTAAAAAATTCATCTGGAAACTTCTCTTTTTTCCCCCCACAAAAGATGGATACATGGTGGTTAGCTCCCTAGGCCAGCAGATGCAATAGTCCAACATCTGACTGTGAGGTCCTATAACTCTGAATCAGGGACACTGGAGAGAATAAGGTCAGGAGGTATTCATATCATACACAATTACTACCCTAACGTTTGATATATTCAAAGAATCTTAAGAGTTGGAAAGTACCTCAGAAGTCATTTAATCCAGCCCATATCCAAAAAATAATTTTCATTCAACAAACCCCATGAGGGGTTTTGGAAAAGTTCATACCACTTTGGAGTTTTTTTCTTACATTAAGCCAACGTATGCCACTCATTACACCTAGTGCCATCTTCTGCAGCTGAACAAAACAATCTTTCAAGAAATTTAAAATAGCTATTATTAAATCGATGTATCTCTTAAGTCCTTCAACTTATCCACATGGGGAATGATTTCAAGACTCTTCACTATCTTTCTTTTAAATAATCCTCAACTTATCAATGTCCTTCCTAAAGTTTGGTACCTACAACTGAAAACTATTTCCAGATATAGTCTGACCAAAGCCTAGCGGGTCTATGCCCTCCAAACTCCCACGTGTTCTGTGTTTCTTAAAGTACCCTCAGGTTGCTTTAGCTTTCTTAGTTACTGTATCATACAAATGACAGACTAATTCTGTCTAGGATCTCTAGCATCTTAAAATTGAGCTCAAAGAACAAAATACTTTAGTTAAAGCAGAAATGATATGGTAATTATACCATACAATGTCTCTAGAGGGAAGAGGGGAGATTAAATCTCAGGCCACTCTTCTTTCCAGCTATGACAAATGAAATTTCTGGGAGACAGAGTTTCTGGGTAATTAATAATCAATTTATTAAATAGGTTAGTAGATAATCAATAGATTGAGGTCAGTGGTTCCTTCTGGCAACCAAAAGACCATCTCCCTCCTTCAATTCTAAAAGCCTTTAGAAATGAGCATGTCCCGAAGGATAGAAATCAACTCTGATCGACTAACGAGCAATGAGAGAGAGAACATATTAATGAAGCAAAAAGTGGGCAAAATATCTTTAGCTCCTGCTGAGAACATGACCTGATCATGAGACTCAGCCACCTCCGGCAATTTGAACAAAAGAATCCATCTCAACCCAGACCCCTCCTGTTGGTTTTCCCCAGATTAAGTTAGGTCACCCAAAATTCTAATGTAGTTTCCAAGGACAGGGGCTTATATCCTAAGTGCAAGAATTTGCCGAGACTGGATTATTTGTAACGCCTTCTAGTGGAGTGGGATTGCACCCAAGCCAAAGAAGCACATACTCAGGATTTGGGCAATCTCATCTATCAACAATGTCCTTCAGAGACTGGCTCTCTGAAGTGAGGATACAGGAAAGAAAAATCTTAATTTTAATTTAATAGTTGATTATTAATAGGAGAAAAATAATCATTTCTCTTATATCTCACTACTAAAAAGAAAAATGATAATTACAATATAAGATAAACAGTGTGTGTATATATATGTGAGCATAAAGCACTACAAAAGTTAGAGGTGGTCTGTTGCTATTTGAAACTTTCCATTAGGTACTATGGAGATAAAGGAGTGGGGAACCTTTGAAGACAGAAATAGGATAAATCCTGGGGGCGGTGGTATAGTACCAACCACTAATAGCAATGTATGAGTAGAGGGAAAGTAACCAAGAAGATTTCCCTTCCCTTCTTTTTTTCTTCCTTTTCCCCCTTTTGCTACTGAAATCTTCATCCATCCTACAGGACACTAGGAAAAATAGGAAAGGGATAATAGAAGGAAAATACTAAGCTGTGGCAGTAGTGCACAGGAAAAACCAGTGTTTGTGACCCACCACCTGGCTGAGACCAAGGAGGACATTCCTATGAAAGGCACAGTAAATCAAAGCCTGCCTATCTATCAGACTCATAGACATAAGAACCTTAGATAAAAGCGGATTCTTTTAATCTCTCTGCAAACTTTCTGAATGTCATTAGAACTGAGAGAGATTAATCCAAGATTAATACTCTAATCTGCTCATTACTTCTTAATTCCTATAGACCTAAAATATTTTTTAATAAGATCAAATAGAAATTCCAAAAATTCTGTCTTACCATTTTTGTTTCCCCTCAAAATCAAAGAAGCTTGGTTTAGGTGTATTACAATTTCCAACTTTGACCTAGAGGGAAAAAATATCAATATTTTATTTACTTAAATACCTGAGAAATATTTTTTCTCACTGCAAGTGAATTATATATATTTAATTACTATAATTAAAAAATACTTAGTTGTAAGAAAATTTTAGTGTTATTTCTAAAAGAAATAATTCTTTAAAAATCTTTAAATATATAATATTCTTACTCTTTACAATTATTGATTTATATATAAGATAATATATTGGATAAATTCCAATGATGACTTCTTTGTAGAAATCTTAATAACTAGATGTAGAAATAATATGAAATAATAATAATAATAATAAAACCTCCAAAATTTAAAATAACATCAAATATACCAGAAAATATAAAATATGTATCTGAGAATCTTGGGATAAGATAGGACAAGAATAGGACTACTGTAAGGAGAAAGAAAGTTTGAGCGTGCGCGCGCGCACACACACACACACACGGAAAAGACATAAATCTATAAAGAAAAGAGCTAGAACTAAGGTATAATCTAAGTCCCAGGATCTGTTATAGGAAGGGCCAGATTTTCTTTCTCCCAATATTTTCAGACATTATGATTCTGACAGTATTACCCCCCCCTCCAAAAAAAAAAAAAAAAGAGAGAGAGAGAGAGAGAAAGACTAGTGATGAATGGACAATTTGGTATAGAACAATTTCAGAGGCCTTTCTAGTGCACCAAAACATCTTCCCATATAACCTTTCCTAAATTTCTTTAATGAAGGTAAAGACTTTCCATTCAATATTAGGGGAAAAAAATAATAATATAAACACCTATTAACACCAATATGAATGAGTCCCACTTATAGTGTAACTGGTCCCTAGTATTGAGAAGAGAGAAGTAAACTGGGTTATGGTCCCTTTTATTCATGATCTTACAAATACCTTTAGGCAACTAGTTTTAACTTTCTCTGGCTTCAATTTTCTTCCTTGTTTTGACAAGGGAGCAGAAAGTCAGTGACTCATCTAATATAAGGAAGGGATCAACAGAAAGTAAATCTCTAGGGATGGAAAGAAAGTTTCAATAGAAGACAGAAGAATAAGGCAGTAAGACTCTATTTTATATAATGCACTTAGCTTCAGTTCAGCTGAGATAAAAAGAAACTAAATACTGAAATGTTTTTGACAGCTCTACATAACATGACTTTTAAGAGTTCATTGTATATGTTTTGTTTTGAAATAAAGATAACCTCATAAAAGAACTTTATCTCTTAGATATTTGTTAATCCATTAATTTGTTATTAAGGAATTTTAAACAAAATGTATTTTGGAGACCAGCTCATCTTTAGTATGTAGTATAACTATCAGTATAATTTCCAATTTTGATGGAAAATACATAGCCAACCTCAGAATCTTTCAAGAAATAAATACAAGTTCATTTATTTCATTCTATTCTGTATACAAAATTATTCTCAGTTATATAACCTATAGTATTTTATTATCCTTACCTACAAACTATTAGAATTATAGGGAAAATGCACTATTTATCTGGCTTCATATCTAAATTAAATGTATCCATGAATTAGCAAATTATACCTGTACTTGTTTGGTACTGCTTACTATTTAAGTCAGTAGCAGATATCATCATTAGATATTTGCTAAGTCAGCCATAGATGTAATACTAGTTTTGAATGCTTTTTTGTTTCCCAAGTTAATAACTGATTTGATTAAGCAGGCTTTTGCTATACTAAGAGTCCCTAATAGGAAAAGCATTCCCCAATTTAAAAAAAAAAAAAAAAAAAAAAAAGGTACTAGATTCTGAACATCTACATTTTATTAATTTGCTTATGGTTCAGACACTACTAGTTCAAAATGTTAATGTTTCCTAGAAATAACATTGTTAGGGGTTATGTTATGCTGGAACAAGCTCAGAAATTAGCAAAAAATGTTAATATTGTAGATTAAACTTAAAGATGTGTCCTGCATATATTTTAGGGGTGAGAAAGCTGGTTATTAAACATTAATTAGAACATCTTCCATTAGTCAGGCCTTAAAAATTGTCAATGCTGTCACTTTAAGAAAAAGAATAAAAAACTAATGACTAAATTAAGCAGATTAGACAGATGAGAATTTGTAGCAAAGGGATGTGATATCACCGCAAATAAAGAGAGCTTAAACCTGCTTTTACGTGGAAAGTTGACATTTTTAATAATAATAGCAGATATTGCAAATTTTCCATAATTACTAGATCACGATTTTTTAATTGGTTTACAACTTTTCTATTGTTTTTTTGGCTTCTCTATTCTCTTATTTAATAAACCAGGCAGATAAAAAACAATGGAAAGTTTTGAATTTAGAATGAAAAACCTAGACTCAAGCTTTCCACTTGTGGGTTCTTAAGAGATGCATCCTCCCTCTGGGGGACTCAATCCCTTCAAAAGTAAGATAATTATTGTAAGGAAAGTAGTTTGTTACAAATGATTTGTTAATAATGATTACTATTAGTACTTCCTACTCAAGAATCCCTGATTTTGTCAATGTCCAATATTCCATTAAAGCAGGGCACAGTGCCTTCAAATCTATGTAGAATTTTTTGCTAATCACTGTGTCCTTAAAATTCATCATTCTAGAAGAAACTTGAGGAATTTCTTAAACTTAGCTATGCTGGTCCTCCATTACCTGGCCAGTCCTATATTTAAAGCATTTCCAACTAGGATCTGGAAGAGTATGAACTTTACTAGCGCTTTTGATACCCACTTTTCAAAAACCTAAGATTATCACTTGGTAGCCAAAGTAGCTGCGACTATTATTTTTATTTATTTTAAGTCTTGTTGCCATTGTCTTTTTAGGAGTAAACCTTTTCAAAGCACGATGGTAAAACCTAAAATCAATTTATTAGAACTTTATGGTACTGTTTTTATTTGTAAATAAAATACTAGTCATCTTATTTCATATGGTTTTCAATGAAAAAGGATACTTTATCTTTGACTTCAGGAATCATTAAAAAAGTAATGTTTATGAGCAAATGAGTGCACTAGTTTCTTCTCAGAAATATGGGCATTTTAAAAACTACAATATAGCATTGGAAGACTCAGAAATCTAAATATGGTTGATGAAAAAGAGTTAATAAGTCATGATACTTCAGAAGGTGGTGATTTTTTTCAGAGGATTTGTAGCTGAAAAGTCTAACTCCTGAACAGTTTTATACAATTGGGTAAAATATTATCAGGGTAGCTAGCATTTATTATATATGTTATATCATGTGCTATAGATAGATGTATGTGTGCATATATACACACAATACTATACATGTAGGTGTGCAAAACACTTTACACATTACCTGATCCTCACAATAACCCTGTGAGAGCGGTATTGTTATCCCATTTACAGATGAAAAAACTGAGGCATAGACAGATGATTTGCCCAGAGTCTCTAGTATCTGAAGCAAAAGTCAAACAAATATTCCTGACAAATCCAACCCTATCCACTGAGCCTCACCATTTGGTTAATGTTTCCCAGTTTCTATTTTTGAGAGATGTCAGGGAATCCGTTTCTCAGCAGTTCAAAGGATCATAGATTTAGAGTTAGAAGGTACCTTAGAAGTCCACCAGACCAACTCCCTCATTTTACAGATGAGAAACTAAGCCTCAGCAACATCTCTGTGTTCTCAAGGTCACAATAAAGCCTGGCAGTAAGTAGCATGGCTGAGATTTAAACTAAGCTCTAAACCAAGGGTTCTCATAGTATGGTCTAGAGAATCCTGGGGATCTCTGAATCCTTTTAGAGGGTCTACAAATTCAAAAATAGTTCTTATTTCCAATATGGTAAATGTCTATAAATATAATCCAGATAAAGTAAAATGCTTTGGAGAGACCCTCAATAATTTTTAATAGGATAAAGATATTGAAAACAAAAGTCTGAGAACCACTGCTCTAAACCCAGAGTTCTTTACACTGGAAAACTGCCTCCAAAATCAAGTGATTTAAACAAAATAAAGACACTTAAGCTGTTTTTATACTAATTATAGAAAAAGTAAATTTCACTCTATTTTGATTGAACTCTTTAAAAAGCAATTTCAGAGAGTGAAAGTGACATTTAAACTTTCCTGTAACTCAAGTGAGCTCTGTTTAAAGCAATGTCCAACTAACAGTCACAATGAAACAAAGAATGAGGACAAAAAATGATGAAATACAGTTTTCAGTTAACAAAAGGCAATAAGATTCAATTAATGTCCCCACACAATGGAAAGATGCCTTTAGTGTCTGGAAGAAACCTCAAAAGCTAGATGAAAGGCCTCTGTTTTGGTCATCCAGCCTCTGTTTAAAAACTGTTGAAGAGCAAAAATCTAGCAGCTGATTCCCCTTGGGGGCAACTGGATTAGGAAACTTTCCTGCTATCAAGACAAACTTGCCTCTAGAATTTCCATGGATTACTCCCGATTCCGTCCTCCATGGCCACACAGAAGAAATCAAATCCCTCTTCCACATGTGGGAGAAAAATTTTTTAATAAAACTAATATATTAAGGACTATTTTTCTCCAAAATCTTTTCCAAATCCTTAGGGAAAAGATCTTTGGAAAGATAATTAATGGGTCCAAGACAAAAAGACTCTTCTTAAGGAAGTGGATTAAATTGATAACCAAATTTAGTTCTCTGGTTCTAGCCATCTTCATCCCCATCCACCAGAAGTGATAGGTTCTACTCTTTTCCATTAGTTAAAGATAAAGTTACTGATTTTTTAAAAAGGGGAGTGGGGTTTCTTTGTTTAATTCCAGGAGGATAGGAATCTAGGCAGAATGGGATGGTGAAAATTGGGGCCTAACACTAACTTATCTGTAAATGAAGATCTTTCCAGATCTAAAATACTATCATTGTATAGGATATCACTATATATGTTCTTCATATGCCAGAAGTGATATGCTTCTGATAGTAATTAGTTTTGTAGGCTTTAGAGTGAATCTACACAAGAGTCTAATAAAAATTTTTAAAATGATATGAAAACAGGGGCAGCTAGTTGGTATAATGGATAGAGCACCAGCCCTTAAGCCAGGAGGACCTGGCTTCAGATAGTTAATACTTTTTGGCACTTAATCCCAAAAGCCTTAGCAAAAAAAAAAAAGAAAGAAAGAAAGAAAGAAAGAAAGAAAGAAAGAAAGAAATGATATAAAAACAATAAAATGTGAGAAAAATAATAGATTTTTGTTTGTTTTTTCCATTATGGGAATTAGAGAAGTCAAAGGACTTGGGTGTGAATCCTGTAAGCCCCTCAATTTCAGCTTCCATTTTCTGGAAAATCTCAAGGGTCCCTTCCAGTCTGAAGTCATCTGATCTTATAAGAAAACTGAGGTCTATTGAGTTAGTGACTAAGTCATGACAGTGTACTGCTAAATCAAACACTAACTGGAAGCAACAGTGAAGACTTCTAATGAGCAAGAAACATACTTGCTAGGACGCTTTCTTTGGCCTTTCTGTCACTATCTGATTTCATAGAGAAGTAGCTGTATTTACACTGTCCAGAAAAAAGGACAAATGACTAAAAAGCAAACTAGGATTAGAGCCTTCCCCTCAAACCCATGGTTGGAACTGGTGCTCATAAAACCTAGTTTGTGCACCTGTACCTACCATTGCATCTTTAATGCAGTACAATGACTGATTTTCAAAATAAAAACCTTCCAGAAAATGCCCATTGTACTTCGCCTAAGATAGACAAGCCATCAAATGAAGATGTGGCTAAACAAATCGTGTTTCATGAATGCAAAGCAATACTACTGTACTGTATGAAATAACAAATGTGATTAATATAGAGAAATATGGAAAGATTTACATGGGTTGATGCAGTGAAGTAACCAGAACCAAGATAAAAAGTGCGAATGGAAAAAACTGCCCAAAAAATTAAAAGTGAAAGCTGAAAAGTTATAAACAAGCATGGCTAAAAAAAAAAAAAAAAAAAAAAAAAAAAAAAAAAAAAAAAAAAAAAGATATGACAAGATATTCCCACTCTACTCCTTCACAGAGAGGTCAAAAAATATATACTACTCATATTTTCAGGGTTTTTTTTGATATCCTGATCACTTTTGTTATTTTTTCCTCTTCTTTTTCTTTTCTTTAAAAAATATTGTTTGTTATATAGTATAATTGAGGGTGGGGGAATAATACTGAAGAAAATTACAATGATGTTTAAAAAAAAATGTCAATAAACTTATTTTTTTAAAAAGACTAAGTATATAGTATGTTTTAAAAGATTTTCATAACAAAAGCCAACTTACAAAAGCAACACTTCTCTAAAGATTTAAGATAATTCAGGTTTTACTGTAATTTAACTCCTATATTTAACTTTTCATAGGCTCTTCAAGTAGGCCTAAGTAATTTGAGGTAAAGCACTATCCTAACCACCTCGTTAAGCAGGTACTTAAGATTGTTGACTGACAAGAAAGATTACCTTTCCTTCTGTCATTTACCTGAAGTCATGTTAAATGACCCACTCTATAGGACTAACAAATCTAAACATGTTCTTACTGGGCATTTGGCAACCTGAATTTTGATGACTCTATGTGACTTTGGACAAATCACTTAACATTTAGGGCCTCAATTTCCTCGTTTCTCAAATGAAGTGTTTGAATGAAGCTATCTCTAAGGTTTGTCCAATTTAATGTGGCTTTCTGGTTGTTCCACAAACAAGACACTCTATCTTTCAGTTTCCAGCATTTTCTCTGGCAGTCCCCTACACCTGGAAAACTCTCTTAATCTCCTTGTTTCCCCAGCTTCCTCCAAATCCCAACTAAAATGTTATCATCTAAAGAAAATCTTTCCCAGCCCCTCTTAAGTCTAGTACCTTCCCTCAGTTAATTATTTCCTATTTGTTTATATCCATTTCCTTGTCTCCTCCAATAGAATGCTACCTAATTGAGGGGAGGGATTATCTCTGACCTCTTGGTGTATCCCCAAAGCTTTTCAAAATGCCTAGCATATAGTAGCTGCTTAATAAATGCTTGCTGACTGACTGTGTCTCCTTCCAGTTTCCTCATCTATAAAATGGGAAGACTGTTTTAGATGATGACCTCAAATTCTTTTCCAATTCTGAAATGTCTGATTCTAACAGGAAACCCATGGTTAGTCAAAAGAGAAATGAAAGACAGGCAAACATTAAAAAGTACAACAAAAATAGTAGTAATCCTTTATTTGGTCCAGCATTTTTCTTGTTTATTGCAATAAAACTATTATTCTCTCACAATCTCAAAGCTCTTCATTTACAATTACCACATTAACTAACTTGATATTCTTCTCCAAACAAAAGAGAGAACTTTTATGATCATCCCTATTTCACAGATGATAGAACTGAAGCATAGAGAGCTTAGATATTCTACTCAAAGTCAGCTAGGTTGGGAGACCTGAACCTTTCCCAGTCCCCCAAACATTGGTGCCTTCCCTTGCTTAATTATCCCCACTTCACTCTTTCTGTCTCTGAATGTTCGCATGCTGCCTCTCCCATTAAACTGCAAACCCCCAGGGGGCAGGGGCTGCTTTTGGTCCTTCTTCATATGCCCAAAGCTTGGCACTTAATGCTTACTCAATTTACCAACAGGTAAAATCCTGCCTCGGGCACAGTGAAAAAGAGGCCTAGGTCTGGAATTAAATAGAATGAGTTCACTGACTAGCTGTGTGACTGGGCAAAAATAAATAAGTAAATAAACTGATGTGTGTGTGTATACACACACACACACACACACACACACACACACACACACACCAGTTTATCTCAGTTTCCTTATATGTAAAATGGGGATCATAATAACACTGGATAAAAATAAATAAGTAAATAAACTGATACATATACATACACACACACACACACATATCAGTTTATCTCAGTTTCCTTATATGTAAAATGGGGATTATAATAACACCTACCCCCCACAGTGATTGTGAGGAGCAATAAGAAAATCATTATAAAAGGCTCAGCACAGCACCGGGCCTTATTAAGTGCCATATAAATGTTAGGTATTGCTATTATTATTATTATTACTAGCTGTGTCATTAATACTAGTATTTACTAACATGTCACTTAATTTCTATTTATCTCAGTTTCCTCATGTTCAAAATGGAAATAAAGTTCCCAAAATCGTTTGCAGGATCCAATGAGATAACAGTTGTAAAGAATGTTTTGCAACCCTGTATTTGCACTGTAATATAAATACAAATATATATATACATAAATTTAACATCTATATAACCTACATTATATAAATGCCATTACTATTATTCGGTTGACCATTGAAGGAGGACCAACCTCCCACTCCAGCCCTTGAAGTAGCCAAAGCCAGGTAGTCTAGGTAGATAGGCAGGGAGGGGAATGGATAGAGAAAGAAGATTCACATTAGTAGGTAGAAAGGCAAACAGAACAGCAGGCGGGGAGTGCCAACCAGACCCGGTCATCTGGTGGAGAGGCTCTGAGTACATCTTGGATAGGTATGTTAATGGGAAGGCTATAGATAGGGAGATATTGATTAAAAAAAAACAATGACATGGCGGGAGGCGAGTTTGTGTATGTGCGTTTGCACGCCCGCGGGGGGAGGGGGGAAATGTCCTCTCGCGCTGACCCTGCCCTTGACCCCGTCCAAGACCCCTTCTCCTCGCTGCGCGGCCTGTTACCTGCTTGTACCTCGCGTACAGGTAGAGAAGCTGCTCCCTGCTGGCCACCTGGACCAGGCCTTGCAGGTGAGCCGCCGCCTTCTCAAAGAGCTCCACCAGGTTCCTGGGGGCCTCACCCTCGAGGCCGGGCGGGGAATCCCCCACGTCCCCAGACTCGTCCCCCGAGCTCAGCTCTCCGCCGCTGTCACCAGTCGTGGTCCCTGGGGCGGGGTAGGGGGAAGCCATAGCCCCCGGGCCCGCTCGGGGCGTGCGCCGAGGTCGGCCAGCAGCGGGGTCGGAGTCCGCTCGGGCTCCCGGCGCTGCTCCCGCGCTCGCTCCCCTTCGTCAGGTCCCTTCAGTAACTGTCCTCGGGGGCGCCTGAGGTGAAGCGGGGACCGGGGGAGGTTGGTGTCCACCCTCGCTCACTCCCCCGCGGGCCCGGTCTTTCCCACTCCGGCCAGAAGGAAGTTCTCAAATCCTCGGGGTCCGATCTCTCCAACGGCGGGAGGAAGGGGCGGGAGCGAGGGCGAGGGGCGCGGAGGAAGAGCGGGGCGCGCTCGGAGGGAGGGAGCGTAAAGGCTGGGGCAGGGGGAGGGGTGAGAGCGACGCGAAAGGAGAGAGCGCGAGGAGGCGCGCGCAAGCTGTGGTTGGACCTGCTCGGCGCCTGTAGTGGCTCCCGGGTAGCTTCGGCTCCGAGCCCTTCCACCTGCGGTACCGAGATGTAGCCCTTCCTCCTCAGAGGCAAAGGGTTGGGGGGGGGGGGGGGGGGGAAGAGATAATGGGCCTGGTTAAAACCTAATGATTGGGAGCGCCCCCGCCCCCTCCCCTCTCCTTGGGTGGCTGGGAATGAGGCTGACTAAGTAGCGGTGCAGCGGCCTCAGTGGCGCCGGGGAAAACGCCAAATTGGGGAATAAGGTTCCGCCTGACTCTACTGCCTCTCCGTGACCCCGCCCCCTGCCGATGTTCCTGCACTGGAGACCCGGCCAGAGAGAGGCTCACCCCTCTGGGCCCCTGGGTCTCATTCTGTACAGTGCATCCACTTGCACACCTCTTCGCTTTGCGGAAGGGTTCTCTGACCTCCCGCTGCAGCATCCCGAGTAGCAAGAAAGGTCACGGGACTGTGGACGTTAACGCCGCTCTGATCGCTACAAAATCGTGCTGGTGTGCCTTGCAGCAGCCTTGCACCAGCAGCCCTGCACCAGCAGCCCTGCACCAGCAGCCCTGCACCAGCAGCCCTGCACCAGCAGCCCTGCACCAGCAGCCCTGCACCAGCAGCCCTGCACCAGCCGCTTGCCACTTTGCGCCGCGCTTTCCTGTGATGCAATAAAACTGTTGAAGCAGATGGTTTTTAAATGCTTGTTGACCTGACTTTAAGGTCTCCTCCTGCTTTGATTTTCTGTGATTTATTGTCCACGTCCATTCCACCCTTTATTATAATGCAGTGCAATGCAATACAATAAATCGGCACCCGGCTAAGGGCGAAAGTCCATCCCTCTTCTCAAGGAGCTCACAATCTCACGGGGGAGGCAACCTGCAAAGCAGTACATTCAAATCGAGCTATATACAAGATAAATGGGAAATAATTAAAAGAAGGTGTTCCGAAGGTTTGGAAAGCTTCCTGTGGAAGATGGGATTTTAGTTGGGAAATAGAGCAAGCATATTTTTACACATTATTCCATAGATTCTCCATAGGAGCTCATAGAAGCACAAATTTAGAGCTGAAAAAGAACTTTGGATTTCTGAAGCCCAGGGCTGCTTGACATAGATCCTTTGTGAGTGAACTCCAGCTGATTTTGAAGATGCCTGTAACTGCTGGAAACCACAGAACCAGCCTTGACTAGCTCAAAGACAACCTTGAGCAGCTGCTGCAGACTCAAGATCTTTAGGACTTTCTAGAAATTCTGCTGGCTGGCTTATTGTGCCCTTAACCGACACTTCTCATCCAAAATCCTCTAGAAACTATTAATATCTCACATTTTTCCACACCCGCTTTGAGCAGCTGCTCGAAATTCTCTCTTTGTCTGTCTCTCTGTCTCTGTGTGTGTCTCTGTGTGTGTCTCTCTGTCTCTCTCTGTCTCTGTCTCTCTGTCTCTCTCTTGTCTCTTGTCTCTTTCTGTCTCTCTGTGTCTCTCTCTGTCACTGTCTCTCTCTCTCTCTCTCCACTCACCCCACTCCATCTCTGTCTCTGCCTCGGCCTCTATCTCCCTCTCTTTGTGTGTCTCTCTTCTTTTTCTCCTCTTTTTTTCCTCTCTCTTCTCTTCTCTCCCTTTCTCTCCCTTTCTCTCTGTCAGTGTGTCTTTGTCTCTCTTCTCCTTCTCTTTCCCTCTTTCTGTCTCTCTGTCTCTCTGTCTCTATCTCTCTCTGTCTCTTTCTCTCTTGTCTCTCTATCTCTCTTCCTGTCTCTCTATCTCTCTGTCTCTCTGTCTCCACCCCACCCCCCCATCTCTATCTCTGCCTCGGCCTCTATCTCCCTCTCTTTGTGTGTCTCTCTTCTTTTTCTCCTCTTTTTTTCCTCTCTCTTCTCTTCTCTCCCTTTCTCTCCCTTTCTCTCTGTCAGTGTGTCTTTGTCTCTCTTCTCCTTCTCTTTCCCTCTTTCTGTCTCTCTGTCTCTCTCTCTGTCTCTGTCTCTCTCTTTTTCTCTGTCTCTCTATCTCTCTCCCTGTCTCTCTATCTCTGTCTCTCTGTCTCCACCCCCCCCATCTCTGTCTCTGTCTCAGCCTCTACCTGCCTCTCTCTATGTGTCTTTTCTCTCCTCTTTTTTTCCTCTCTCTCTTCTTCTCTCTCCCTCTTTCTGTGTGAACCTGTCTCTGTCTCTGTCTCTCTTCTCTCTTTCTTTCTCTCTCCCCTTTTTCTCCCCTCTGTCTCTCTCCTCTGTCTCCGTTTATCTCTCCCTCATTCCCTCCCTCCCTCTCTTCCCTTTCTTTCCTCCTTCCTCCTTCTCCCTTGTAAGTTTTGTTTTGTTTTTTTGTTTGGGGTTTGTTGGTTTTATTATTATTATTTTTTTTTTTGGCAAGCTCTTCTCAGACAGATACGTTGTAATCTGTGATTAGACTCTGTTTTATTTAGGCGCCTTTTTTTGGACCTAGTATCTTTTAATAGGTTTTACAAGAAAAAACTATCTAAACCCAAGTACATTGCTTTGTCCACTAGATCATGCTGCCTTTCAAATTGAGGTTTTCCTCTAGGTTTTTAAATATCACATAAATACAATGCAACAATTAAACTGTCAGCCCAACTTTCCAGGTTATACTTGTTTCTACATGAAAATACAGATACAGAAAAAAAAAATCATACAGGAATACTTATCACAGCCTTGAACAAATAGGGCCATTAATGTATAAGCATTACTTTAAATGTGTGGTTAAGAATAAAAAAAAATTGAGGTTATATGAACAGATAAAACAAGCAGAAAAATCACAATTTCTCTTCCAGTAAGTCAGAAAGGGCAAAGGAGATGAAACTTTAGCACTTGCTTGAACAATTGGTCAATGAATCAACAAGCATTTATTAAGAGTGTCTCCTAGCTACATGGTGTTGTAGCTACAATTGCAGAAGTGAGTCAGTCTCTGCCTTCAAAGATTTGACATTCTAGTATGGGGATATAACACACTTCAAGGAAGGGGTTATAAGTGGAATTATAGGACTACAGGTTATCATGCCCTTTCTCCTAGCAATGGTAGTGATAATCTGATTATTATTCCAAGATCAAAAGGGGTGCTTCCCAGCTTTCACTCTTTGTACAGAAAAAGTTCCATCTCTGATATGTATTAATGGAAACTTACTTCTTTAAAGAGTTCCAGGTGATTCATAGGATGCCATGTATTATATGCTATCTATCTGTAAGCATAGGCTTACAAATTACTGCTCTGGGATCTCTGCAAAAATCAATTGGTTGAGAGGAATACAAGGATGAAAATTCAAATTAGCTAATAAAGGGGAAATGGAAGAGTGTTATCTATAATGCCTGTTGCTATGGCCTTGCTGGGCCCAAATAGATACTTATCTATTGTGAAGTTATTGATAAAAAGGAGGAGACCTCAACTGCTTTTAAGAGTGAAAGCAAAAAGCAATAAACAGTTAACACTTACAGGATACAGGCCAGATACCTGTCAAGTTCCAGAGAGATGATTTTGCATTGTTTTCCCAAGTGATGGATCAAAAGACTTCCCCCTTGGGATTCTCTAGATCAAAACTTCTTTAACTGTGGGTCATGACCCCATATGGGGTTGCATAACTGAATGTGGATATCATGAAATTATCATTTATTATCAGTAAGTGTTTAATTTGTACACTATTTTATTTAATTATGGACCCAGATCATGTAAAAATTTTTTGGGCAAAAAGGGGTTAAGAGTGGAAAAAGTTTAAACTCTGCTCTAGAAGAATACAACTCAAGATTCTACTGTCATGACAGACATGGCACAAAAGAAATTGTCTATCAAAGACCCTAACAAGAGGATAAAGTCCTTATTTATTCATTTAATTATATATATTTAGTAATACTAATTCATTTATTGGTTATTATTATTTGCATAACTCAGCGTGAGAAAGGATACATTTGTAGTTTTAAAATTCTAAGAAACAAAACCATATCCTTATGGATATGATTAGAAGAATAGAGACTCTATATGACACTACAAACCTAATCCTGGCAATCACAATGTCCTCTCTGCCCCCTCACACAGCTACCACCCCAGTTCAGGCCTTAGCACCACAGCCTCCTGATTGAACTCCTGAATTCCAAATTTACCCCTTTCCATTCCGTCCTCCATAGAGTTGAGAAAATCTTTGCAAACCACAAACTAGAGCACATCACTCCCATGCTCAAAAATGTGCAGGACTTTTCCTAGTATTGCTGGGATAAAATACAAACTCCTCAGCTTAATATCTAAAGGCCTTCCCAACCTAACTCATCTCTCCAGAGTTATTACAAGTTACTCTCCTTAGATAGCTTTATATTTTAGCCCAAAGCAGCATTCTATGTCCAATCTTTCTAACTTAGCACTAGTGATCTCCCATATTTGATGGGCTCTCCACATTCCCTCTGCTCCTCTTTTCTTTTTCCTGTTTTCCCTCCTCCATCTCTAAAATCAAGGTCTAACTCCAGTGCTACCACAAACCTTTCTGGATCTTCCCATTGTTAGGCTCTCTCCTTCAAATTATTGTGTACCTATTTATCTAACTTTCTCTTATATTTCTCCCTTCCCCCAGACCCCACCTCCAGCAGAATGGGAGCTCTTTGTGGTCAGGAGACTATTATTTGTTTTGCTTCTTTATCCCCAAAGTTATCCAAAGGTCTTCCAACCTGGATACATATATCTTACATAACTACACGAATAGTATCTTCTCCAACCATCTCTAAGCATCGTTATCTGTACTCTGGCCTCCTCTTCCTTCCACTGGACCTCAGGCCTTTACCTTTGGGACCCTGGTCTCTAATGGATGAGTTTTCATCTTATTTTGCTTGGTACCAAGGCACGATACTTCCTGGCCCTTTCTAAACCATGCAGCTATATATATATATCCTTCTCTGCCCTAAGCCCTTTCCAACTCTAGTTCTCCTGTATTTTTTTTTCTTATGTATTGTCTTCTATTAAATGTAAGCTACTTAAGAACAGGGGACTGCCTTGCTTGTATTTATATCCTCAGTGCTTGATAGTAAATTATTTAATTTGAAAAGGTTACAAGCCAAAACTAGAGTAGAGGGAGAATTAGTGCATGCTTTTTTGTGCTCAGATGTAGCCTCTGAAGCTGAGAAGCAACAAAGTATGGATTGATTCTCTGCCACATGTGCTAATTTTGGTCTATCAATTACACTGAGAAAACCTGAGTTTTCCACAAGCCAGCACTGCACCATCCGTCTGTGGAGCCATCAGTTACAACAAATGGAGAGATTTGTAATGCTATAGATAAGTTAACTTACCTTGGCAATATACTTTCCAGGAATGTATATGTAGATGAGGTTGATGCACATATTGCCAGAGTTAGCTCAGTGTTCGGGGAGCTGCAGAAGGAAAGTAGAGGAGAAAAAAGGCTTATCAAACAGAAGGTCTACAGAGCTAATTTGCTGACCTCATTGTTGTACACATGTCTAACCTGAACTATATACTAGCACTGTTCCAGGAAACAGAATCATTTCCTGCTGGATTGTCTTAGGAAGATTCTGAAGATCACTTGACAAGAGAAGATACTGCATATTGAGGTTTTTCTCAAGCTAAACTGCCCACATTCAAACTCTACTGCACAGAGGACAACTCCAATGAGCTGAGTGGTTCAAATGCCAAAAGTACTTTTGCCTAAAAGACTATTTTACATAGAGCTCACACTTGGACGTTAGAAAGCAATACAAGGACATTATCAAGGTCTCTCTGAAGATCTCTGGAATTGACTGCAAAGGACCACCCAGCACAGAACTTTGGAACTGATTATATGACATGGGAGACACGGGCACAGGATTGCCCAACGTGGTGTGAGCTCATCAGAAAAGGTACTGTGCAGAATTGATTCAGCTCAGAAAAAAAATATGAGATGTGCAAAATTAGAGAATCCATAAAATGTTCATAGGGACTTTTTGTGTCCGACCTGTGGCAAGGCATTCCAAGCTTGTGTTGGTCTGATCAGCCACAGTCGGACACGCTAATGTGACACTAACGTAAGGATGTCATTTTTATTCTCTTTGAGAATGAAGGACAGCAATCAACCAGCTTCATCAAAGAAAATGCTGGGCTCTATGAGCAAAGCAGAATTGCAATAGCTCAAAGGAAATGTGAGATGTTAGAGACATCACTCCAAATGTTCATGGGAACTATTTGTACCTGACCTTGTATTGGTCTAATCAGCCATAGCAACCTGACCACAACAAAGTGATGTCACTGGCCTTTTTTTGAGAACAAAGGACATCAACCTTTCCAGGGTACTATAGCTGACATAGTCTAAGCAATTAATAGGTGCTCATTTGTTCATTTATTGGCATGTGTGTTTTTATATCCCTTGTAAAAAGGTCTACAATTTTTCAGTAACAGATGGAAGTGACTTTTTTTTTGGTCCTCTTTCATGTGTCTGTTTTGCCCATGTAGGAGTGTCCTGGCAAATGTTTAACAGTTTTCTTTAAAATAAAAAATCCAAGACACATGTTTAAGCTTAATCTGCACTATTTGGGGAGGAGGGGGTGTTTTTGTTTCTTTGTTTTTTAAGGCAGTTGAGTTTAAATGACTTGCCCAAGGTCACACAGCTAGTAAATGTTTAATTGTCCTGAGTTCGGAATTGAACTCAGGTACTCCAGTGCTCTACTTACCATGCCATCTAGCTGCCCTTAATCTGCATTATTAATGTTTTATCCATTACATTCTTAAGTTTCAACAATCATTAAAACAATAAATCAAACCCTGAATTGTAGGATTTGCTGACTGCCAAGGTATGAAATTCATCTTGAAAATTTAACAATCACTCCTAGCCAGTTTGAACTGACTGAAGCACACTTCTGGACCCACCTCACAAATGCAAGACACCCAAACAGAAGAACAAAATCTGAACAAAATCCCATAACTCCTTTGCTTGGCTATATCTGTTGTTCTTAGCAGCTGTAGCTTTTATGAAGAAAACCAGTAAATGAAATCTGCAATGCCATGTTGAATGATGAAGCAAAAATCCCTCACATTCACTGCTATGGTATTAGATGAGTGAGATTGCAAGAATATCTCTCTTGTTCTGGGATTTCAAGTAAGTGATAATGCTAGATACATTTGTTTGTGAGACCATGGGGCCTTGCATCCCTGTTTCAGATCCCTCCCTTGATATATACTGTGAGACCCCAGGCAAGACATTAAAACTCTTCAATGCCCCAGGCAGCTCTGAGGCTAGAAATTACAGAGGAATAATTGGAGATTTGCTTTGATAAAGGAAGTTTTCTCATCTAGAGTTAACTACATCAGGGAAATCAGAGGTCCAATTTTAAAAAAATAAATTAGGGTAACTATATTACTGTAATACTGTTAAATGCTTGTTTCTTTCCTATCCTTGTATTCTTAAAGGGCTCTAGACTCTGTCCCACTCTCTCATTCTGAAAGACTCAGTTGTACAGAGAATAACCATCTGTACTTGGGATTATGCCCTTTACCTTAGGGCATGTAGAGGTTAAAAAAAAAAAAAAAGGCTCACATATAAAAGCTCAAAGCCTTGAATGAGATAAGGTCTAATCTCAATATGGCATTCCAGCCATGAGCTGTCTGTTGATGATGATGATGATGATGATGATGATGATGACGATGGTAGCAGCTAGTGTTTTTATGGGCTGCTAGATGGTTCAGTGAATAGAATGTTAGACCTGGGATCAGGAAGATTCATCTTCCTGAGTTCAAATACAGCCTTAGACATTTACCTGTAAAATGACCACTCTGGTATCTTTGCCAAGAAAATCCCAAACGTAATCATGAAGAGTTGGATACAACTGAACAAGACATGTATAGCATCTATTATATGCCAAGATTATGCTAAGTACTTTATAAATAACTTCTTTGATCCTCATAGCAACCCTGGGAATGAGGTGCTACTGTTATATCCATTTTACACTTGAGGAAGCCATGGCTGACGGAGGTAAATGACTTGGCCAAACTCACACAGCTTGTACATTATCTGAGGCTGACTTCATGCCCAGTGCTGTATTAACCTAGTTCCCTCTTAGCCAGTCACTTCCTTAGAAGGACCTTCTGGACTAAAGCAGTAGAACTGAATCCATTTGAAAGGCCGCCCTTCTAAATTGTAAAGCAGAAGCAACAAGAATCCCAAATGTGCACTCCTGCTACCCCACAAGTAGATCTAGGTAGACTGGTGTTTTTATGACCACACTAACTGCTGGCACAGGATACATCTCACAGGTACAGGTGAGGACATTATTATTGTCTCAAAGCACCCAAGGGCCAGAGTAGCAGTTTAAGACAAAATTCTGTTAGCTGCAACTATATTGTTCGATTAATCTTCAGATATGCAAATTTTGCTGTGGACTAATCATTTCTCTCCTCTTGTTATAGATTTATCAAATATTAATCTGAATAATGGTATATGAATATAGATATTACTTCTCTGACCCCCACATTACTAGTCTCCAATATCTTGTTGTATTACTATAGCCTAGCCTTGTATTAATAGCTTTCTATTACCACATGAATGTTACTAATATAGGAACATCTTTATTAGGAACTTAATTCCTTTATCCCCACCAGGATTAGATTGAGAAGCTGGTCAGTGTTTTCATATTCCTAAAATGAAACCTTTTTCACATAAATGTTCTTTCAGTATAACAATATGGTTGCAAGTCATGGAATGCCATAATCTCTGAGGTGTCCAAATCACAGCTTGCAAAAGAACAGCATGTAAAGTGGAAAGTGCCTGGGGGTGTAAACAGGCTGCTTTATTATAAGACCAGTAATATATATATATATATATATATATATATATATATATATATATATATATATATATATATATATATATATACACACACACACACACACACACACACACATACACACACACATACATCATATATATGTATGTATATACACACATATATACATCTGTTTATATATATAAAGCAATATTAAATCATCAAATAAGTATAGCAAGATTATTTTATAATTTAAGCTACTAAACAAAGGTATCACATTGCTATGGGGTTCAGACACATGCCTGTAATTAATCTAGTCACTGGACAGGATGGAAATCCTCTCTTGGGGAAAGATGCCAAGACCAATTCAGGATCCAAGGCTGAATATAGATGCTGGGCCAGATTAGGAAACATAGTTTTTTTTTTTTTTTTTTGAAATATCCAGCTCAAAAGACAAAGCCATGAGCATGAAGGTCAGTGTTGGAACAGACGTTTGAAGCCCGAGAGATGTGCATGGAATTCAGGAGGCCTAATTATTAGGAGCTTCAGAAAAAAATGACCATTTTTTGTCTATTGCAATTTTTTTCCTCAGAAGCGCTAGCCTTTTCTCACGTGTGTTACCAAATAGAGATGGAGACAATCACACAACCATTCTGCCTGGGTACACTTTGGTTTCATGTTATACAACCTCAATTGGGCCCTCACTGCTGCTAGGCAACCAACCTTCTATTCTTACCTTCTTAACTAACTACTGCACTCATCGTAATAACTCTTCCAAACTTTTTCATCCCTCTTCAGACCTTCCATGGCTCCCCCTTACCCATCCTCTCCTCAAGAAGCTTCCCTCATATTTCATAGAAAAAATTGAAGCCATTCACTATGAAGCTCCTCTTTTCTTCATCTTACATCACTCAGTTGCCTTCTGATACTGTTTCCTCTTCCCCTGACCTCATTACCTGCACAATCTCATTCTATCCTGCCTCCTCCAGCATATGGCTGGACTCTGTCACTTATCTTCAATCTCTTCCTGTCTGCTGCTTACCTGCTGCCCACAAACACTCCCATGTCTCCTCTATCTTCAAAAAAACCTCAGTTGACCCTTCCATCCCCACTATCTTCCTCTTATCTCTTCTGCCCTTGGTGGCAAAACTCCTTAAGTGTCCAAAATAAATGCTTCAATTTTTCTCTCCTCTCACTTTCTTCTTAACCCCTCATCATCTGCTCTCTCCAAAATTACCAATCATTTCTTAATGGCCAAACCCAGTGGTCTTTTCTCAGTCCTCATTCTTCTTGACTTCTCCATAGCCTTGGACACTTTTGATCACCTTCTTCTGCTTGACACTCACTTTTCTGGAGACATCAGTCTTTCCAGGTTCTTCACCCTGACTGCTTCTTCTTAATTCCCTTTGATGCATTCAGATCATGGCTTCGAACTATCGGTGTCCTATAGGGTTTTGTCCTGGATTTTTTTCTCTTCTCCTTCCAGATTTCTTCTCTTGGAAAATTCTCAAACTACCTATCCTGCCCTAACGTCTCTGCTGATCTCTGGTCTCCCACTGTTTGCTTATCAATCATCTCAAACAGGATGTCCAGTAGACATCTTAAATTCAACAAGTCCAAAACTAAACTCTTATTCCTTTCCTCCAAGCCATCCCTACTTCTTAACTTCCCAGTTACTGTCAAGGGCACCATCATCCTTCCAGGATTCCACTACAACCTAGGTATCATTTTTGACTCCAC